>NC_069502.1:1300067-1600067 GCF_027579735.1 Bombina bombina
AAAAAATGTTTTCCCTATATGAAAAACCAGTCCCTCCGTCTGTAAAAATAGTGGAATGTACAAACATACTCAGAGGAAATAGCCCTAAGCATATAAGTGATAAATTGTCCCATTCTAAACCACCAATATACATCTCCCAGACGAGCTGGCGTTTCAAGTCTCTGTATGACATGGGAAACTAGATCTCAGATAAAGGAATTATGCCTAATTTTTATGTAGTTTAAGATACTCAAATGAATATATATATTCAGACAACATATAACTGAAAATGAAAACCATAAGACTATTAAATAATAGGATATGATAAATAAATAAATAATGGATATGAAATTGTCTGTTTGTATAATAATATAATAAATAATAATAATATATTAAATGTGAATGTCTGCTAAATGAAAAATATAAATAACATCATATGTTTTATACACTCAACAAGAGTTATACAGATATACAATATGTATACTGATATTGGAAAGTAGTCCAATGTAAATCTGATTGCTGAGCTCAAGGTATGTATGTGATATTAAGATAATAACTGAGATATTAATTAGATCCATGCTAAAAGTATTACAATCCTTTTAAAAACCCATATATTTTAAATGTATAAGAATTACTTTGTATTGTGGGAAGTGTATCATGTTTAATATTGATGAAATGCCCAGAATAATATTAAGTGGTCCTATACAAATTGGACATAATTGTTTGCTGAAGCAAGAAATAGTGACTACACTAAATACACATTTTAATATATATGAATCTATATTAAACTGTATAGCAGTGTTAAAAATGAAACTGTTTGTCTTGTCTGCTGCCCCGATGGCCTACATCCAGAATTACAACCAAAAGACATTTGGCTGTTAAAATTACATTTCCCAGTAGCCAATCAGAGAAGAGTGCGTATCCAAATCTATCGAATGATTAAGAGATGGGGAGGAGTTTTGTCTCAGACAAAAACTCTCTGCACACAGAGAACGAAATCTTGGTGGAAAAATTTTGCTTGGTAACTGTTGCAATCTTGCTTGTTGTGATTTTTCTGTGCGAACACAGTTTTCTGTAAGACAAATACGTTGTGGATAAGAGACTATCAAGATTAAAGGGACATTGTACCCAAAATATCTCTTTCGTGATTCAGATTGAGCATAAAATTTTAAGCAACTTTCTAATTTACTCCTATTATCACATTTTCTTCATTCTCTTGGTATCTTTATTTGAAATGCAAAAATGTAAGTTTAGATGCCGGCCCATTTTTGGTGAACAACCTGGGTTGTCCTTGCTGATTGGTGGATAAATTCATCCACCAATAAAAAAAGTGCTGTCCAGAGTACTTAAACCAAAAAAAAAGCTTAGATGCCTTCTTTTTCAAATAATGATAGCAAGAGAACGAAGAAAAATTGATACTAGGAGTAAATTAGAAAGTTGTTTAAAATTGCATGCTCTATCTGAATTACAAAAGAAAAAATTTGGGTTCAGTGTCCCTTTAATTCTTTTACAAATGTGCATAATTCCTCTAAGACATATGACGATAGACATATTTGGATATTACTGAATTCTCAAACTGACGAACCGGTAATGTATAAGAAACTGTTAAATATATATAATATTTAAATCAAAGGCATTCTAAGGCTATAGTTAGATTACAGCTGGTAAATTTAAAGAGCATACTTTGTATTTTAAGATTGTGTTCATATTCCTGTGTTGTTTTAAAACTATTCATATTTAATGCTAAGTAATTTATATTTGCAACTATATATTTTAGAGTTTGCCTTATTGTAGCTAAATAAGATTTATTTCAGCTCAGATAAATTGGCAGAGAAATTGGCTGTTAAAGTATCTTGTTATATTGTTTAACTAGGCACTGTTAAAGTTAGAAGATTTTATTGTGATATTTTAATGCGATTGTGAATAAGGTAAATTGTAAAGGTATATTTTTTATGATCCTTGTAAAGAATATTATAACAGCATAAGTGTGCATCATTTGATTCATAATCTGGTTTCTATAAATATAATTCAATGTGTTTATAAATTTTCACTAATCTAAAGAATTTAGGAATAAATATTGATTTTAATTGTTTTGTATATGCATTTTAATTGGAGGTTATTTTAAAGAATAATTATTAAATCAATTATATTATAACCCTGCTATATACTGACAGTGCTTGTTAATGGACAGTAATGAAATGTTCTAAATAAAGTTGGGAAAAACCTGAATAATCGCGACATCAATGACTGTTAGTTAGCAACAGTCCAATGCTTATCGCACCGTACTTGACGCATGTGTTTTGACGTTTTTTTTATAAATAAGGCCATCATATGTGGATCCGCGTCAGCAATGCCTGGCGATGTCTGGCGAGCGTATTGACGCCGGCGAATGCACCGAGATTGACGCTTTGATAAATAGGCTCCCATATGCTTTAGGATTGTAAAAAAATAGTTAAATGTAAATAACTTTTGTTATGTTTTATCAAATGTCCTGGAATTTTTAGAATATGTTTGAATAGGAAGTTTGGGGAATGTGGGAAGTTTGGGGGAAATTGGTTAACATCTAAGTTCAATTTTGTACATCTAAGTTCAATTTTGTACATTAAGCCTATAAATAAATAATAATAATAGTAATAATAATTAAGCTCCCAAAAAACAAGCTTAATGTCACTCATTTGCCTTGTGGGAAACCAAAATCCATGAAACTTCTAGGATAGGCTTGGATAGTGAAAAACAGAGGTTGTGCCAAGTTTCAAGGCAATTGATTGATGTTTAGGCAAATTGGTACATTAAGCGTTCACATGACATTTTTTAAGACTGTAAAAAGATAGTTAAATGTGAATATCTTTTTGTTTGTTTTAACAATTGTCTGGAAATTTTTAGAATATGTTTGAATAGATAGATTATTGTATTGTGGGACGTTTGCAGAAAATTAGTTAACATCTAAGTTAATTTTTCTACGTTAAGCTACGTTAAGCTCCCCAAAAAACAAGCCTAATGTCACTCATTTGCCGTGTGGGAGCTAAATTCCATGAAACCTCTAGGATAGGTTTGGTTAGTGAAAAACTGAGGCTGTGCCAAGTTTCAAGGCAATTGATTGATGTTTAGGCAAATTTTGGTACATTAAGCTCTTTTTACATTAGGCTGCTCACATTATGGGGGATATTTATCAAAGGCTCAACTATGCTGCATTTGCCGGCACCAATATGCTCACCTAACATTGCGGCCGCGGATCGGAATACGATCTCCATATTTATAAAAAAAGCCGGCAAAAAGACGCGATGAGCATCGGACTGTTGTTAACTAGCAGTCATCTATCTGTCGTCTATTCAGATTTTTACCCACTTTATTTATACCCTGTCCTTAAACGCTGCCACTATACTTAAATGTTTAACCCCTATCCCGCTGCTCCCGGACCCCGCCGCAACTAAATAACGTTTTTAAACCCCTATCCCACAGCTCCCAGACCCCGTCACAACCTAAATAAAGTTATTAACAACTATCCCGCTGCTCCCGGACCCCGCCGCAACTAAATAACATTTTTAAACCCCTATCCCACCGCTCCCAGACCCCGTCACAACCTAAAAAATGTTATTAACAACTATCCCGCTGCTCCTGGACCCCGCCGCCACTAAATAAACGCATTAACCCCTAAACCTCTGGCCTCCCACATCACTACCATTAATTAAACCTATTTACCCCTAAACTGCCAGCCCCCACATCGCCATAAACTAAATTAAGCTATTAACCCCTAAACCTGTAGAATTAAAATGAACTATTTTTAAACTATTAATTAACCTACCCTAACTATTATCCTACAATTACATTAAACTAGCAATTAAATTAACTAAATTACATATTAAAAAGCCCTAACCCTACTCAAATTATTTCAATATACTATTAAACATTATAAAAAAATCACTACATTTCAAAACAAAATAAACGCTAAGTTACAAAAAATAAAAAACACTAAATTATGAAAAACAAACAAACCACATTATCAAAAATAAAAAAATTACACCTAATCTAATAGCCCTATCAATATAAAACAAGCTCCCCCAAAATAACCCCCCCTAGTCTACATTGCCCCAAAGAAATCAACTCTTTTACCTGTAAAAAAAAAATACAAACACCCCCAACAGTAAAACCCACCACCCAACCAACCAACCCCCCCAAATAAAAACCCTATCTAAAATAACCTGTGCTCCCCTTTGCCCTGAAAAGGGCATTTTTATGGACAGTTATTGAAGTCCCGCTTGAAAGATCCATCAAGCTGGCAAGATGTCTTGATCCTGGCGGCCTCTTCCATCTTCATCCAGGCATGGAGCGGGTCCATCCTGAAGACATCTGGCGTGGAGCTCCTCTTCAATACGGTCGCCGCTGTAAACTGGATCTTCAATGCAAGTGATATCATCCAAGATGGTGTCCATTGCATTCCTATTTCCTGAAAGGTTCCAATCAGCCAATAGGATTAGAACTGCTAAAATCCTATTGGCTGTTCCAATCAGCCAATAGGATTTGAGCAGCTCTCATTCTGATGGCTGTTCCAATCAGCCAATAGGATTGAGCTCTCATCCTAGTTGGGTGGTGGGTTTTACTGTTGGGGGTGTTTGTATTTTTTTTTACAGGTAAAAGAGCTGATTTATTTGGGGCAATGCCCCACAAAAGGCCCTTTTAAGGGCTATTGGTAGTTTATTGTAGGCTAGGTTTTTTTTTTATTTTTGGGGGCTTTTTTATTTTGATAGGGCTTTTAGATTAGGTGTAATTCTTTTTTTAAATTTTAAATTTTTGTTTTGAAATTTAGTAATTTTTTATAATGTTTAATAGTAGATTTAAATAATTTGAGTAGGGTTAGGGTTTTTTAATATGTAATTTAGTTAATTGAATTGCTAGTTTAATGTAATTGTAGGATAATAGTTAGGGTAGGTTAATTAATAGTTTAAAATAGTTTATTTTAATTCTACAGGTAAGTTTTAATTTATTTGAAGATAGAGATGTTTTAATTTTAATGTAAACTTAGCAGGTTGTTAGGTTTAGGGGTTAATAGTTTAATTTAGTTTATGGTGATGTGGGGGGCTGGCGATTTAGGGGTTAATAGGTTTAGTTAATGATAGTGATGCAGGAGGCCAGAGGTTTAGGGGTTAATATGTTTATTTAGTGGCGGCGGGGTCCGGGAGCAGCGGGATAGGGGTTAATAACTTTATTAAAGTTGCGGCAGGATCCGGAAGCTGCGGGATAGGAGTTAATAACTTTATTTAGTGGCGGCAAGGTCCGGGAGCAGCGGAATAGGGGTTACAAACTTTATGTAGGTTGCAGCGATGTCGAGGGGGGCAGATTAGGGGTGTTTAGACTCAGGGTTTAGGGTGTTAGGTGTAAACGTTACTTGTTTTCAACCATAGAAATCAATGGGATATCGAGCAGCATCGAACATAAGCTTTCGGTGCTTTCAGACTCCCATTGATTTCTATGGCATCCGCGGCCTCCAGGGTGGCGGATTGAAAACCAGGTACGCTCTGCCGGAATAGCCGCAATCGTACTTGTTAGAAATTTGATAACTTGAAAAAGTTGTCAGAGCCGAATGTGTATTCGGAACATCTGTAATGACGTAAGCATCGATCTGCGTCGTATTGAGACCGGCGGATCTTATGTTACGTCACAAATTTAAACTTTTGGTGGTTGTAGGCTTTGATAACTAGGTTGGATCAAGCTCGCCACAATTACGCTGTGGAATTCCGCCGTATTTGCGGTTGACGGCTTGATAAATATCCCCCTGTATGTTTTAGGATTGTAAAAAAATAGTTAAATGGGAATAACTTTTGGTTTGTTTTTCCAAATGTCCTGAAATTTTCAGAATATATTTGAATATATAGATTAATGTATTGTGGGAAGTTTGGGGGAAATTGGTTAAAATCTAAGTTCTTTTTTTATGTTAAGCCACATTTAGCTCCCCAAAAAAACAAGCTTAATGTCACTCATTTGCCTTGTGGGAAACCAAAATCCAGGAAACTTCTAGGATAGAATTGGAAAGTGACAAACTGAGTTTGTGCCAAGTTTCAAGGCAATTGATCGATGTTTAGGTGTATTTTGGTACATTAAGCTCTTTTTTACATTAAGCTGCTCACATTAAATATTTTAGGATTGTAAAAAAATAGTTAAATGTGAATAACTTTTGGTATGTTTTATCAAATGTAAAGTTTCATCAAGTAGTGCCCGTTTTTTAAAAATATTATTAAAAACAGGGGCACTTTCATTGACGAAACTTTACATTGCACCATTTTTGTAGAATTACTTACCTCTTTGTCTTAAAAGCCGCTCCAGCGCTTCGCCAGCCCGTCGCAAGCCTCTTCCTACGTTAGAAATGACAATTCCGGCCTTCCTCCAATCACAGTGTTGCTTTAGACAATGCTTCCTCCGGGGGGGAAGCTGTGATTGGAGGATGCCGGAATTGTCATTGCTGACCTAGGAAGAGGCTTGCAATGGGCTGGTGAAGCGCTGGAGCGGTTTTCAAGACGAAGAGGTAAGTATTTCTACAAATATGGTGCAATGTAAAGTTTCATCAATGAAAGTGCCCCTGTTTTTAATAGTATTTTTAAAAAACGGGCACTACTTGATGAAAGACAAGCTTAAAGGGACACTAAACCAAAAAAAAATTATTTCATGATTCAGGTAGAGAATACATTTTTAAACAACATTCCAATTTACTTCTATTATCAAATGTGCTTCATTCTTTAGATATTCTTTGCTGAAGAAATAGCAATGCACATGAGTGAGACAATCTCATGAGTCATCTATGTGCAGCCACCAATCAGCAGCCACTAAGAATATTTAGATATGCTTTTAAGCAAAGTATATCAAGAGAATGAAGCAAAATAGATAGTAGAAATAAATTAGAAAGTTGTTTAAAATTGCATGCTGTTTCCAAATAATGAAAGAAACAATTTGGGTTTCATGTCCCTTTAATTTCACTCATTTGCCTTGTGAGACACCAAAATCCATGAAACTTCTAGGATATTTTTACTCATTAAGCTACATTAAGTCATTTTTACATTAAATGTTTTAGGATGTCTCCTGACCGGCTGTCCCTAACATCAGTCATTCTTAATACTATGGCAGGATTGGACAGGGGACGATGGACAAACAAATAGTAAGACCCCCTGTACATCTTTACAAACAAAGGAGCATATTAACCAAACAATATAACTTCTATCCCTCATTTCTGCATCTTTTTTGGTGCCAACGGCATTAACAAATGAGCAAATCAATTTCGGCAAGCAATCATTCATTTTTCATTTGTTTCATCCAATAATGTACTTGACTGTTTGTTTATCAAACTACTCAAGGAATCAACAGAATTCGGACAAATTCAAATGCAAGAATGCTCATCTCTAAAAATTACTATTATGGCTACAATCTTGTTTATTTTTAGGGGACAGTGGATATCCGTGCCGTATATGGTTAACTCTGCCTATTAATAACTCTAGGACAGCAGACAAATTATACTGACAGACAAATTAAAATATGATGAAGTGCACCGTAACACAAGGAGTTGTATTGAACTTGCTTTTGCCATATTAAAGAGCAGATTCAGGAGCCTTGGTCACTCAGGAGAAGTACTGTAATATTATTACCCAATAAAAGTGTAATGCATCATAATGGTATGCTGTGTCCTACATTATATAGCTATGCATCAGGGTGGTAACAAGAGTTTGAATTGCCTTTCAACACAGATGATGATGGTGACATGAAGATAGTGGCACCAGCGAGAAGTGCAGTGTCAGCAAGAAGTCAACATTTTTCTGGCCCAGGTCCGAAATTTTTTTGTGGTCTCCGCAATGTATTTCCACTTGTCTTCAGTAACCAGTTAAAGTCTTGTACACGTCTTTGGTATCTCAATTGCCAGAGGAGTACCGAGAGTTCCTAGATGTTTTTGACAAGGTAGGTGCCAGTACGTTGCCTCCTCACCGGTCTTACGATTGTGCCATAGACCTGCAACCCAGAGCCATTCCTCCTCGGGGCCGGGTTTACCCTCTGTCTGTTGCAGAGAATTGTGCTATGGAGGAGTATGTTGCTGATGCTCTGTGGCGGGGGATCATCTGCAAATCCTGCTTTCCTGCAGGGGCTGGCTTCTTCTTTGTGAAGAAAAAGGGTGGAGAGTTAAAACCATGCATCGATTATAGGGGTCTTAATCGTCTTACCATTAAGAATGCTTACCCTATTCCGCTCATTACGGAACTCTTTGACCGCCTCAAGGGAGCTACGGTCTTTACTAAACTAGATTTGAGAGGAGCGTACAATCTCGTTAGGATCAAGGAGGGCCAAGAATGGAAAACAGCATTTAACACCAGGAGCGGGCATTATGAGTATCTTGTAATGCCTTTTGGCCTATGTAATGCTCCTGCTGTTTTTCAGGAATGTATTAATGATGTCCTACGAGATATGTTGCAACAGTGTGTTGTGGTGTACTTAGACGACATCCTCATACACTCACCCACACTTGAGGCTCATCATTCTGATGTTACACGGGTTCTTCAGAGACTACGTGAGAACGGCCTGTTTTGTAAACTCGAGAAAAGTGAGTTTCATCAGACTCAAGTAACCTTCCTAGGTTATGTTATCTTTGTTGCAGGGTTCTCTATGGATCCTGACAAGTTATCTGCAGTTCTGCAGTGGCCTCGCCCAGTTGGTCTTCGGTCTTTTCAACGTTTTTTGAGTTTTGCCAATTACTATAGAAAGTTTATTAAAAACTTTTCTTCCTTGGTCAAACCTATCACAGATATGACCTGTAAAGAGAATGATCCACTCCATTGGTCACCTACTGCCATTAAGGCCTTTGATAGTCTTAAGACTGCCTTTGCTGCCACTCCAGTTCTGGCTCATCCTAACCCTGTCCTGCCTTTCGTTCTTGAGTTCGATGCATCTGAGACTGGAGTAGGTGCCCTCTTGTCTCAACGTCCCATGCCTGACGGTTCCTTGCATTCGTGTGGTTTCTTCTCTTATTATTATCGGTTATTTGTAGAGCACCAACAGATTCCGCAGCGCTATAATTAAGAAATTGTCTCCAGTGGAGTGCAATTATGAAATTGGTGACAGGGAATTACTGGCCATAATTTTAGCACTCAAGGAATGGAGGCATTTTCTCAAGGGTACTAGCGTGCCAGTGCTCATTCTTACTGACCACAAGAATTTAACTTATCTATCTGAAGCAAAATGTTTGTAGCCCCGACAGGCCAGATGGGCGCTATTTTTGTCTCGGTTTAATTATGTGGTCTCCTACCTGCCTGGTAGTAAAAATGTTAGGGCTGATGCTCTCTCTCGACAATTTTCGCCTCTATCCAAGGAGGAGTCTGTACCTACTGTATACTACAGTTATACCTCCTGACCATATTTTGGCTACCATACATACTAATTTGACTTCTTCCTTTGGGGAGGAGATCCTGGCTGCACAAACCAATGCACCTCCTGAGAAACCTAGTTGTGTTTTGTTCCTGAAAATCTTCAAACTAAACTTTTGCACACTTACCACTACCCTAAAGCTGCAGGTCACCCAGGCAAGAACCAAATGATTTGGTCTGTCACTCGACAATTCTGGTGGCCAGCTCTTTGTTCTGATGTTGCTGCGTATGTTGCCTCCTGCTCAGTTTGTGCACAGAATAAGACTCCTCAACGTCTTCCTGTGGGTATTCTTCAACCTATAGCTATTGGTGAGCGTCCTTGGACACATCTTTCCTTGGACTTCATTGTCGAGCTCACTGTTTCCAATGGCAATACTGTTATCCTTATGGTGGTTGACCATTTTTCTAAAATGTCACATTGCATTCCCTTGAAGAAGTTGCCTACCGCTCAGGAGCTTGCTTCAATTTTTGCCCAGGAGGTCTTCTATTTACATGGGTTACCCAAGGAGATAGTGTTGGACCGGGGTAGCCAGTTTGTCTCCAGATTTTGGCGTTCCTTTTGTGCTCAAATGGGCATCCAGCTTTCCTTCTCCTCAGCATATCACCCTCAATCCAATGGGGCTGCGTAACAGTCTAATCAAGCTCTGGAACAGTTCCTCCATTGCTATGTCTCAGATCACCACAATAATTGGTCTGAACTGTTACCTTGGGCAGAGTTTGCTCGTAATAGTGCTATTAATGCTTCCTCCAAGTTATCCCTGTTCATGGCGAATTATGGGTTTCAACCATCCTTGTTGCCCGATTCATTCATGTCTCAGGGTATTCCGGCTTTGGAGGAGCATCTCCGGCAACTCCATTCCACGTGGGTGCAGATTCAGGATTGCCTTCATCGTTCTATGCAGCACCAAAAGTTCCAGGCTGATCGTAGGCGTCTGCCCACGCCTTCCTACCAGGTTGGTGAGAGAGTTTGGCTGTCCTCCCGCAACTTGAACCTTTGTGTGCCTTCTCATAAACTGGCTCCACGTTATGTTGGTCCTTTTTGAATACTCCGACGGGTCAATCCTGTGGCCTTTGCTCTTAACCTTCCTCCTGCAATGCGCATCTCAAATGTTTTTCATGTCTCCCTCTTGAAACCATTGGTTTGTAATTGGTTTACCACTGTGTTGCCTTGTCCCCACCCTATCTTTGTTGACAACCATGAGTAGTATGAGGTCAGCAGCATTATTGACTCTTGTATATGTCCAGGGGCCGCGTACAGTATTTGGTTCATTGGAGATGCTACGGTCCGGAGGAGCGTTCATGGGTTCCCTCCTCTGATGTTCATGCTCCCGTCCTCCTCCGTGCCTTCCATGCCCGTTTCCCCAATAAGCCTTTTGTACTCCCGTGGGGGAGGGGTCATTGAGGGGAGGGTACTGTCAGGGTTTTTTCCCTGATCTGTTTGCCATGTGCTGCTGGCAGCCATTTTACTCACCTCTCTTGCTGACCCTGGTGCATGTGTGATGCTGCTCATTTCCTGCACTTCCAGTTATGGCCAGACTGGTGTGCATCATCCGTGTGAGACAGGATGCAGTCTCAGAATTGTGATGTCATCACTTATTATTTAAAGGGCCTCTGTTCAGTATGCTTTGCCCTTGCGTTGTCTCAGACCTGTTTGTGAGAGCTCCTGTGTATTACCTGGCTGTCTGACGTCCCTCCTGGTTCCTGATCCCTGGCTTGTTCCTGACTCTGCTGTTCTCCTTGTTCCTGATTCCTGCTCATCTGACTATTCGCTTTGGCTCCTGACTCAGCTCTTCTGACTACCAGTTCTGGTTTCGATTCCTGGCTTGTTTTTTGACTTGTGGACTTTTTATTATTTTTTGCTATTAATAAAGGTGTGATTATTTTTGCACTTTTTGTCTCAGTCTGATTCCTGGCACCCTGACAATAAACAAATGCCAGACAATCCAGACCTTTTGCGAATTCTGGCTTTAACCTGAAAAAACACAGCACAGTATTAATCATAACCATAAAATCAATTGAAGCAATAAAACAAGTGACCCCCCAGAGCTATTAATTCTTCCCCCGTGTTACCCTTATTCTTATTCCATTGCAAGGATTCTCAGTCGGCCTTACATATGTCTTGTTACACTGTGATCTCCACCGCCCTAGCACTTTAATTCTATCCACCGACCAACCTAAAGCAGCCGAGCTAGTTGCCGCGCCAACCGTAAAGGAATGCGGCACAATGCGTGACACATCCAACCCTGTCTTTTTAGCAGCTTTAGCTAAAACCCTGAGGAATTGGAATCTTGACAATCCAGACCCATCTGGGTGGACTAGATAAGGCCCCCTCCCCTGGGGGCGTCGCGCCCCAAATTCCCCAAGTAGTGCAACTGGGCAAATCCTGCCAGCCTCGATCTTTGGAAGATGCAGCCATATTCCTTTTCCTTCCTGATCTGTCTTGGATCTCGGGATAAACAGCAGCACCGAGTCCTTAGACAACTTCATGTGCTGTTCTTGAACTCCAGTTTGAGAGCAAGTTCTAGAGGGAGAGACTCACCCACAGAGCACCGTGAAATG
This sequence comes from Bombina bombina, assembly GCF_027579735.1. Classification (NCBI taxonomy): domain Eukaryota; kingdom Metazoa; phylum Chordata; class Amphibia; order Anura; family Bombinatoridae; genus Bombina; species Bombina bombina. Next base: position 1,311,998 of record NC_069502.1, read on the forward strand.
CAAGCGCAAAAGCCGCTTTAAATAGTGACACCTTATACTCCCCCACGCATACCGCCTCTAGATCGTGCATAAGGCCTGACAGCCGAGACACGGTAATCGGTTCCCTAATATCCGCGACCCCAGCCCCGAAGTGATTGTCTTGCTTGGAAAGTGCCTGTAAAATCTCTCACTTGGAACAGCTTGCTAAAGAATGACAAAGCTGCAAATTTCCCTTGCACCAAAGAATTCTTGATCCCCCTATGCTGCAGGGACACCATCCACTCCAAAAGAGTTACCTGGGAAGCCTCATGATAAGAGAGATGTTTGCTCTCGCAGAATGCCTGCCACTCATTCCAGTGCTTCACGTAAGCTCTCCATGTCGCAGGAGCCAATGAAGCCTTAACTAGGGGGGAACTCCCAGGGAATGCAAGCTGCCAGAGATAATATGGGCAGGGCATGCCATGAGGTGAGGCACAAGGAGCAACCCTCTTGAATTCCTCCCACTTCCCCCTAGACAGTGTCGTCAGCCTGGCACGAGCTTAGCTGAGAACTTATTATTTTGCAAGCATCTAAGCACTAACTGTCTAAGAAGCCTGATCACTCCGGCCGAAGTTGCCGACAGGGGGTTGATTGAAAAAACTATGCTCTGGTTATCGCACCAAAATATAACTGATCTATTTGCCAACCTATGCGACCACAATTCCACTGCCACTATTATGGGAAATGCCTGAACCCAGGATACTGGCCAGGACTCAGCACTCCATTCTGTACCTTGCATTGCCCCATACCCCCCGGAACCAGCGGCATCCGTGAACAGATGCAGTGATTGATTGGATTCCGCGGGTGTTTTCCAGATACAGATGCCATTGAAGTTTTGAAGAAACTCCTCCCATATCCCCAGGTCTTCCCTCATCTCCTCCGAGATCTTAACCTTAGCCCTCTGAGGTCTAGATCCTCCTAGCTGTGCTTCTAATCTGTGATTAAAAATGTGCCCCATCGGAATAACACGACCAGCAATATTCAGCAGACCGAGCAAAGATTGCAATTCTCGCACACTGACAAACTTGGCGGACCTGGTGCTATGCACTCCAGCATGCGGGTCAGCTTATCCATGGGCAACTGACAACGCTCTCTCATCAAGTCTATTTCGATCCCTAGAAAAGTAAGATGTGTGCAGGGGCCCTCTGTCTTATCAGCTGCCAGGGGAACCCCAAATGCTTCCATCAGGGAACTCATGTTCCACATCAATTCTGCACACTGGGGGGAATCTGGTAGCCCCACCAGCAGAAAATCGTCCAGATAGTGGGCGATACGATCCGACCCCGCATACTTCCCTAAGGCCTAGTGCAGGAAGGAGCTGAAAGCCTCGAAGTAAGCGCACGATATGGAGCACCCCATCCAGAGGCACATGTCCACATAGTAATTGCCCTCGAAATAGCAACCCATTAACCTGAATGATACAGGGTTAATAGGGAGAAGCCTGAATGCTGATTCGACATCAAGCTTTGCCATCAGTGCTCCTACTCCCGTCACCTCACAATATCAACCGCCGACTCAAATGACTGATATTGAACTGAACTTAGGTCTGGTGAAATGCATCATTCACTGACCCCCCTTTCAGAAAAGAGAGGTGCTGAATAAGACGAAATTTTCCTCTCTCCTTCTTCTGCACTACTCCCAGCGGGCACACCACTAGCCCCTCTATTGGTGGTTGCCTAAATGGGTTAGCGATGCGTCCCAAACTTAATTCCTTACTGAGCTTATCGCGCACCACCTCAGGAAACTGATAAGTGGATTTTAAATTGCGCCGCGTTAAGGACCCTTTTACCCAACCCTGGAGAGGGATAATAAACCCCTCCCTTAACCGATCCGGGTACCCCACTAACCAGGTCTCAAGGACGTCCACCCTTAGTGGGGTGGCTGCCCTTCCCAGCCGGGAGTGACTTCCCCCACCATGCTCACCTGGCTGATCACGTTTTTTGGAGCATTCGGCTCCTGGTTGTTGTCTGCTGCAGTATCGACATACGTGGCGAAAGGAACAATTTTGTCATTCATCCCACTGCTTGTCCTGGTATTTCCAGCACTCACATCCCTTTCTGTGAGCTCGCAAGCCTGCCCGAAAGGGCTAGCTACCCTGAGCTGGGGGAGGGGCTGCAAATACCTTAGTCCATAAAGTTAGTTCAATGGCCCGGAATGACAGAAAAGGATTCAACGCCATTTTCCTGCGATATGCAATGTCATAATCCCTCCATACACCATCCTTATGACATTTGTATATTCTCTCTATTGTGTCCTGATACTTTAGTATATCTGCCCCCTGGGTAGGCCATTTCGCTAGGTAACAAGACCCTAGTACCCTAATACAGCTCACCCACTCCTCATATGTGTCAGGCCTTTTTATCTTTTTTGGGCCTGTGCCATCCTCCGCCATCTCCTTTTGTTTCTGAGCCTCAGCCGAGAACTCGAATATGTTCACGTACTTTCTACTATGTATCTTCCTCAGCGTTTTTGACTTCAAATGCTTGTGCAAGCAGTGTATAGTGAATGAAAAAGAATCTCCCTCTAAAGCCGATTTCCTATTGCCAACCTGCATGACTACGCCATCCGCTGTTGGAACAATAGCTACTTCTAAAGCCTTATCTACAGACTGCGCTGCGCCTTGGCTGCATGCTTTATTCCTATCTGAAATTAACGTCCTTAGCATCCTGTACATGTGCTTTTCCCCCTTTATATGTAGGCCTAACGCACTGTCGCTCTCTGACCCAGACCCCGAAGAACTAGTGTCCCCCTTATCCTGTGTGTAAAGTGCAAGTGCCTGCTCACCTGAGTCTGCGCGCTGCACGTCTCCTTCCGGAATCCCAGAGGAAGCCAACCCCAGTGCAGCTGTGTATGTGGATGGTGCCGTAGCTGCCGACCCAGACCTCACTGACACCTCCCCGGATCCTGAATGTGCTCCCCGCTGAGGCTCCATCTGTGGAAAAATAGACAGGAGAGGAGTACCAGCTGCATGGGAAGACAAGGCCCCATTCACACCTGCTCCAACATTCACAGCATAGGAACCCCTATTAATATCCTGCTGCTTCCTGTCCTGCATCACTTGTACCTTTCCAGCATACATACCACCCATAGGCTTCCATGTATTCGGAGCAAAATCACACCCCAGCTGTCTGTCCAAAACTTGCTGAACTGGCAAATCCCTTTGTACCCCAGCCTATATTGCAAATTCACCCCATAGTCCCATGGACCCGATGGCCCAGGGCTCATAATGTCAGACCCATATATATTACTTATGGACATACTCCGCAAGCGCATTTGGCCCCCCCTGCACGCTTCCCACCCCGCCTCCCCATGGCCGGCACCCCCCTTCTACCATCTGGTGAGAGTGATGCGGAGAGAGCCATCCTCTTTCCTCCTCTCCTGGCCCACACCCCCGACCAGAAGTCCCGCCCACAGGAAGTATGTCGGTAGGCGGGGCAACGATCACGGCATGCAAGCCGTGGATGGCCACCTCCGTGGCCAGATGAGGCCTAGTCAATGAAGGCCCAGCAGAGGCGAGCACCTCTGAAGGCCGTATGATGCTGCTGCTCCCTCCAGAGGGCCCAACATAGGCGACGCTCCCCCCAACGGGCCCTGTAATGGTGGATGTGCACCCTAAGATGGCGAATGGGACACGTGGAGGCCCAGCAGTAAGTTCCTTTTGGGGAGGGTGGGAAACATCGGATGCGCCGGCCACAGGTAACGGGAAAGCCCCTGCGGATGCGGGCGGCGCTGGGTGAATATTAGGTGGCAAATTAGGCAATGGGACCGATGCTAGCCCCTAGGTATTAAAGGCTGGGCCCAAAACGGACAACAGAGACTGAACCAGCGACCACACGGTCACTAGCTGTCCCTGAGGCAAGGCCTGAAACATGTGCCCCCTCCCTGTCTGCCCCCCAGGTAGGCCACAACTGCTTCCTGTCCTTGGGCCTGCCCTGGATCAGGCCTAGACAAAGCCTGCAGCTCATCTACTCCTGCTATGCCCGAAGATGGCCTGTCTCCAGTAGGATGGCCACTGCTAACCCCTGCAGAGGCCTCTGCACACCGGCCTATAAGCTTACAGGGAACATTGGCCTAGTCTAAGGGAAGGCCCCTGCTGCCTGGGAGAAGGAGGAACAATGTCTGAGTCACTTATCTCTCTCTCCACAGGATTTCTATGCCCAGGCTGAGGACCGCTGTCCCTGAACCAAAGGGGAGATAGAGAAGAACTGCGGGACCTATCCATGAAAAGAATCAAATTGGAAATTTTCTGCAACAAGAAGATCTGCAAGAACCAGGAACAGAAAGAGGACCTGAAACTCCGAGAAGCCCCTTTTTAACTATAAGTAAAGATCCCCTCCCTTAGGACTGCAACAATGTTGCACACCTAACATACAGCCCACAAACACTCCTCCTCCCTGCATCCTTAACCCTTAAAACGCTACTGGCTAATTTGGAGCCCTACACTTACATTACTTGAATTATCTGAATTATTGTTCTAGATTATCTTATAGTCTGAACCGTGGCATTCTTCTGCAGCTTTTAATTGTTTGGTTTAAGATTGCATTTCTATTTTTAATTTATTTTTATATATATAGCGGTATTTTAAGCAATATTGAATCTTACTAAAAGATATACATTTGTATAGTTATCTAAACGATCTCTGTTTGCGCTCCATGCAACATAGTTTATATCACTACTAGCTAGTGATATATTCTACTTCGTTACATAAATATATATATGTACACATATGTATTATGTAAACACATAAATGCATATGTAGACATATATATATATATAAATATATATATATATATGTGCATTTGAGCCCTTTGCCGTTAAGAAGATGAGCAATTGGGAAATTGTTAATCCCTGCATCCAGGGGGAACGGTTTCCCCATCTGGTTTTCAATCAGATTGTGGATCTATGGAGTTTCACAGAGAAAGGTCTATTGACCTCTTAGTTGAACAACAAACTTCCCAGGTACTTTGCGAGGTCTAGGGATCGTGAAGCAGAATTTGTGGATGCTCTAGTAGCTCCATGGTCTTTTCATCCTCCTCTGGTTCTTCTGCCAAGGGTGAAATGCCAGGATAAGATAAAAGGGGTCTGCAGTGATATTGATTGCTTCGACTTGGCATTGCAGGACTTGATTTGTGGATCTGGTCCAGATGTCCATTTTTCCACCTTGTCCACTTCCTCTAACACAAGATCTCAATTTTTATCAGGATCTCAAATCTCTAATGCTTGATGGTATTGAGATTAGACAAAGATTATATTTCTGAGTCTGTAGTGGAGACTTTATGCTTGTAAACCTGTGACTAGGAAAATCTATTATAAGGTTGGGAAGATGTTTGTATCATGGCTTTTCCTAGCATTCTTTTAGAATTCCAAGGACCCTCCTTATCCTATTTTTCATCAGGATAACGCAGTTTTAAGAACTAAGTTTGATTTCTTACCTAAGGTGGTATTTTTGGACAATATGATTAGGGAAATTGTTCTTTATTTTTTGTTCTAATCCTAAGAACTCTATGGATGTTGTTAGAGTTTTGAAATACTATTTGCAGGATTTCAGGCAAAAATGTCTAGTTTGTTTGTTAATTTTACCGGCCCTTGGAAAGGGCAGAAAGCCACAGCTGTTTCCTTGGCATCTTGGCTTAAGCTTTTGATTCAGAAGGCTGTTTTGGAGGTGGGTCAGTCTCCTCCTAAATGGATTACTGCCCATTTAACCAGATCAGTTGCCACAAATTAGGCCTTTAAGAAAAAGGCCTCTATAGATCAGTTTTGAAAGGCAGCTACCCAGTCTTATTTTCATGCTTTTACTTTTTGCTTCTTCTGAAGCAGCCTTTGGTAGGGAAGTCTTTCAGGCTGTTGTTTCTGGTTGATGTGAGATTATTTTTCTGCTTCTTTTTTTTGCATGAAATAAAACTAAAAGTGGAAAAGAAAAAATATATAAATTAATTAATTATTAAATGTTAAATTAGATGATATATCATGCTGGTCCCACCCCCGTTATGCGTGGACTTAACGGCTTGGGTATTAGTTTACCAGGAGTAATGGATTGTGGACTCTCACCACCTGTTTGAAAGAAAACATAAGTTACTGTTATCTGATAAATAAATACATTTCATGGTGATGAGAGTCCACCAGACCCCACCCTGTTTTTCTTATGGTGGTAGCTGTATGTTTTCTTCTTTTTTTTTGTACCTCTTTATTCCCTGCTCCTTTTTTTGTTTTTATTATTTTTTTCCTACCTTTTTTTTTTTTTTTTTTTTTGCTTGGTTGTACATCAGACTAGTTTATGGTAAGGAGAGAGGGGATTTATAGAGCTCTTTGAGGTTTGGAATCTTTGCCTCCTCCTAGTGGTCAAGAAGAGTAATTCCCAGAAGTAATAGACCACCCAGAAAGAAAGGAATTGATCAGGTAACAATAAATTATGTTTTTATAACTCTTTTAGGCACATTTTGTTTACTTATAAGCAGTTTGCAACTTCGGCTACAGTAAAGGGCCAAAGGTGTTGTTTTTTTACTTATGCTATAGAAAACACTGCCATATTTACTTTCGGCTACTTCCTCATTAGTCAAACAGCTGCATTTGTGGGGTGCTTAGAATACCAGTTTGTGTAATACTGACAGTTTTTCTAGCATACTGAATAGCCCTCTGTGTTTTTGAGCTTAGACATCTACAGCTTCAGTGGCGGGTAAGAGCTGTGCTGTCAATCAGGGGAGCCATGCCGAGTGGCGTTGGGATTTCATTTTGTGAAGGGAGCCTTCTGTGAGTATTTCCATGTAGGAGCATTATTGATTTACGGAGACATACTTCACTATTGAGTATCTATGTCTTTGTTACAGATGGCACCGTACTACTTCTGAGGATTTCCGTATGTGTTTTGGGACTCATTTTATTTGTATTAGCTTTGTATTGTATAAATCGTTTTTATCAGACTATATAGAACATTTGTTACATTGTACTGTTAATTTAGGTCTTCAAGCTAGTTATTTGAGCAGTAATTGTTTTGTATATTATAGTCTCTCTACTACTTAGCCTTGTGGAACAGGAGAATTTAGTTATTGTGGATACTTAGGAAGGGGTGGTTCCAGGCCTTTTTTTTTTTCCACAAAAACATTTTTATAGCAGGACACAGCCACTTGGATGTGGATTCTGTGGTTAATGTGTGGCTCATTGTTTCTCTAACAAATAGTCTTGGGGCATTTGAGAATTTGGTTTCTGTGGGTACTTGGAAACTTTTTTTTAACTGGAACGGCCACTTTCATGTATGCCTCATTGTCTCTCTTCCTCCTACCTTGCGGAACGGGTGTTTTTTTTGGTTTGACTACTTGGAAAGTGAAAGTTCCGGGCCTGTTTTATTCAGTGGTTGACGAAAATGATTATTTTGTGTTTTTGCCTAATCAAATGGCCGTTCTGTCCTGTTCCATTCTTCTGTTATGGCTTTTCCCCATACCCTAATTATATTCAGCTAAATTACGAGTTTTGCGTTATGACTTTTAACGCTGAAAAATTGGCCATTGCGCTGGAATGGCCAGGAACGCATATTACAAATCATGTTGTTATAGCTTTACCGCAAGCATTTTAGCCTGTAACACAACGTCCATTCTGCACTCAAAAAATGATCTTTTTGTGTGGGATTTTCATAGCGCCAGTATAACAGGTTGTGCGCTCAGTCTAAAATGCTTGAGTTACAACCTATACCGACATGATCCATACGGCCATCTGAGACCAGTAGTTATGGATTTTGTGTAACAAAAATGTTTCACAAAACTCATAACTAAAATGTTACAAAGTACACTAACACCCATAAACTACCTATTCACCCCTAAACCGCCACCCTCCCGCATCGCAGACACTATATTAAACCTATTAACCCCTAATCTGCTGCCCACCCACATCTCAACTATTAAAAAAAGTTATTAACCCCTAATCTGCCGCCCACCCACAACGCGAAAACTATTTAAATATATTATTCCCTAAACTGCCGCTCTCCGACACCGCAACACCTAAATAAACCTATGAACCCTTAAACTGCCACCCCCACATCGCCAACACTATTATAAAATTATTAACCCCTAAACCTCCAGCCCCCACATTGTAACTACTAAACTAAACCTATTAACCTCTAGACCGCCGCCCCCCCATCGCAAAACACTAAATTAAACTTTTAACCCCTAAACTTAACACCCCCCTAACTTTAAATTAAAATTACATTATAACTATATTTAAATAAATAAAAACTTACCTGTGAAATAAAAGTAAACCTAACATTAAACTATAAATTAGCCTAACATAACTATTCTAATAAATAAAAAAAAAAAAACTACCAATTAAAAACCTTAATTACAAATTTAAAAAACCTAAAACTACAAAAAATAATAAACACTAAATTACAAAAAATAAAAAGCACTAAGCTTACAAAAAATAATAAACAAAATTATCAAAAATAAAAACAATTACACCTAATCTAATAGCCCTATAAAAATAAAAAAGCTCCCCTACCAATAGCTCTTAAAAGGGCCTTTTGTAGGGCATTGCCCTAAGTTAAATAGCTCTTTTACCTGTAAAAAAATACAAAGTCCCCCCAACAGTAAAACCCACCATCTAACCAACCCCCCAAAATAAAAAAACTAACTCTAAAAAATCCTTAACTACCCATTGCCCCTAAAGGGGCATTTGTATGGGCATTGCCCTTTAATGGGCATACAGCTCTTTTACAAGTGCCCATTCCTAATCTAAAAAAAACACCCCCCAAAAAAAACAAAAAACTAACACTAACCTCATAAAATCTACTTACGGTTCCTGAAGTCCGAACATGCGTCTTCATCCAGGCGGAGAGAAGTCTTCATCCAGGCAGCGACTCATCCATCTCGGGGACGTCTTCTATCTTCATCCCGGTGGCGCAGAGCAGAGCTATCCTGGAAGACATCCTGCGTGGAGCGTCCTTTTCATACGGTCACTGCCGTACACTGAAGCTGAATGCAAGATACCCCGTTTCAAAATGGCTTACTTTTCATTCCTATTGGCTGATTTGATTCTTCAAATTCTAATCACCCAATAGAATGAGAGCTTCTGAAATCCTATTGGCTTTTAAAAACAGCCAATAGGATGAGAGCTACTGAAATCCTATTGACTGTTCAAATCAGCCAATAGGATTTCAGTAACTCTCATCCTATTGGCTGTTTTGGATGAAGATGGATGTCATTTTATGGGGTTAGTGTTAGTTTTTTGTTGTTTTTTTGGGTGTTTTTTTTTTAGATTAGGGATGGGCACTGAAAAAGAGCTGAATGCCCTTTAAAGGGCAGTGAAAAGGATCTGAATTCCCTTTTAAGGGTAATGCCCATACAAATGCCCCTTTAGGGGCATTGGGTAGCTTAGGATTTTTTAGAGCTGTTTAACTTAGGGCAATGCCCTACAAAAGGCCCTTTTAAGGGCTATTGGTAGTTTATTGTAGGTTAGGGGGCTTTTTATTTTTATAGAGCTATTAGATTAGGTGTAATTGTTTTTATTTTTGATAATTTCGATAATTTTTTGTAATCTTAGTGTTTTTTATATTTCGTAATTTAGTGTTAATTATTTTTTGTAATTTTAGATTATTTTTTTTAAAAAATCGTATTGTAAGATTTTTTTAAATTTCGTAGTGTAATTTAGATTTTTTAATTGGTAGTTTTTTTAATTTTATTAGAATAGTTATTAGAATATTTATTAGAATAGTTATGTTAGGTTAATTTATATTTTAAATTTAGGATTTTTTTTCACAGGTAAGTTTTTATGTGAGGGGGTTGGCGGTTTAGGGATGAATAGGTTTATTTAGTGGCGGCAATGTGGGGGGGCCGGAGGTTTAGGGGTTAATAGGGTTATTTAGTAGCAGCGATATGGGAGCCCGGAAGATTAAAGGTTAATAATTTTATTTAGTGTGGGCGATGCCGGAGAACGGCGAATTAGGGGTTAATAGCTTTTATTAGTGTTGGCGATGTTGGGAGCGGCGGATTAGGGGTTAATCACTTTATTTAGGTGTTGGCTATGTCGGGGAGCTGTGGAATAGGGGTTAATAATTTTTATTAGTGTCGGCAATGTCAGGGAGCGGTGGATTACGGGTTAATAACTTTATTTAGGTGCTGGCGATGTCGGGGGCGGCGGTTTAGGGGTGTTTTCCCCATAGGCATCAATGGGGTTGTGTTACAGAGATTTTTCGTTCCGCACTTCAGGTGTTAGTTTTTTTTAACACTGTCTCCACATTGCTGTCTATGGGGGAAAGCGTGCACGAGCACGTAAATTCAGCCCTTGGATTTTGTACAGTATGGAGCGTAACGCACCATACCGTACAGCACAAGGAGGCTTTTCAGTAACTTGTAATGGCAGCGCTATGGAGAGTGAAATAACGCAACTTTTTTGGCATTAGTTTTGCACCCTGTTTAGCGCAAAACTTGTAATCTAGGTGATTATTTTTTTATACATTGTAACCACTCATTGGTTTTGTGTTTATTTTATCTGATTATGTTCAAGGGCCTGCAAATCTGATTTTTCCCCAATTGAATACATCTATACATCATGCGGTACAAAGCTTCATGTAGCCCATAACGTATATTTACATCTGAGCTGCAGGAAGCTCCAGCAGTCTTGGCTGTGATGTTCCTGAGCTCCAGGCATCTGCCTGCATATATTGCACCGGAGCAAGAATGATGCTTTGGTTTCATATAAAGGCAGATGGCGGATCATTACAGACATGACACAGTTTCACCACCTGTAGAGATCATCTGCTGGTGCCGGCGGAAAGTGTGGGAGCGAACGCGGGAGGCAGGTGGGTGGTCCAGTGCAGAGTGGGGCAGGAGGGGGAGTGGGATGGGCCCTACACTGCAGAAAAATGATGAAGGTGGAGGGAGGGATGGGGAGCTACCCTACAGAAAAAAACTAGGGTGGGGGGCCCTAGCTAACAATTGCCAAGTGGGGGGACAAATACACTACAGAAAAATAAAAAAGTTAAATAAAATAAAAAAATATATATGTAAATATAGGTACTGGCAGACGGCTGCCAGTACTAAAGATGGCCACAATTTGTGGGAGGGGAAGGGTTAGAAAGTTGAAAAAATATGGTGTGAAGGGAGCGCCCAAGGCTCTCTGGATAAGACAAAATAAAATAAAAACACTTTCTAGTGATATTTTAAAGATAATATGTGTAATATAATTGGATTGAAAAGATAGATACGTTGGGGCTAGATTTAAAAAAACATAAATTTATTACCTGCAGAACAGTTGTTAAAATTAATAAAATGAATTAACCTAAATAATATAGAAACCTGATATACCTGTAACCTTTAAAAATGACACCGGTATCTCTGTGATTATAAATGAACTTCATCCAAGTTATATAAGTCATATGTTCAAATGGTAGACAATAAGGTTTATAACCCAAAACACCAAAACAATTCAAATTGGTATAATAACCTCAGTTTTCAATATTAATTATAACTGGTATACAAATAATTAATGTGCAGAGTGTACAGAAGATATATATAATAAATAAATAAAAAGAATATGTGATCAAAAACGATGCTTAATATCACATGTGATAAATAATTAATTAATAAAATGTTCTCTCTTTGAGATCTATAAAAAATGTTGCCATCAAGTGTAGATTAATATTTGTTTTTTACTTAAATGATCCGTTTAATTTAAAATACCTTTTAGGTGATTTGGTGCTATTGAAATGATCTTGATGTGATCCGTGCTGTTTAATAGTATCCTGTTGCCAAAAGGAATTGTGTGATAGATAGTGTTTGATAAAACTTTGATGTGAAATCCAAGAAAAGGTTAGTGTTTCTTGTTGTATCCAATTTTAAGATTGGTTAATATCCCATTAGTTTTTACAGATCTTCCGAGTGAGCGCACACTTTATGTATTTGAATCTTCAACTCCTGACGCCTTTTGTTCAAGCTTACTTAATTAAGCGATCTTGGGAGTCAGCAGTTGTTTGTTAGTTATATTGTAGTTCACCTCTCCTACCACCAACTTAAAGATATTGATCGCCCTCTCGTAGAGGGTTCCAGCACAAGTATCTTATTGTGGCGGTCCTGGGAGTAGGAACTTATTTAAGGTATTACCTGAAGTATGTAACTGATTGTTATATAGCAATTTGCTTCTCCTACCGCTAAAAATAAAGATATCGTCCACCCTCGCTCAGAGGGATACCAGCAGCGAATATCTTTTTGTAGCGGTCCTGGGAGTGAGAATATCTCTGAGTTGGAGCTGAGCTGTGTATGATCTACGCATTTCGGCTTCCGTTTTTGCCTTTGAAAAAGACAAAGATCGCCTAATTAAGCTTGTACAAAAGGCGTTAGGAGTTGAAGATTCAATTACATAAAGTGTGCGCACACTCGGAAGATCTGTAAAAACTAATGGGATATTAACCAATCTTAAAATTGGATACAACATGAAACATTAACCTTTTTTTGGATTTCACATCAAAGTTTTATCAAACACTATCTATCACACAATTCCTTTTGGCAACAGGATACTATTAAACAGCACGGATCACATCAAGATAATTTCAATAGCACCAAATCACCTAAAAGGTATTCTAAATGAAACAGATCATTTAAGGTTAAACAAATATTAATCTACACTTGATGGGAACATTTTTTATAGATCTCAAAGAGAGAACATTTTATTAATTAATTATTTATCACATGTGATATTAAGCATCGTTTTTGATCACATATTCTTTGTATTTATTATATATATCTTCTGTACACTCTGCACTTTAATTATTTGTATACCAGTTATAATTAATATTGAAAACTGAGGTTATTATACCAATTTGAATTGTTTTGGGTTATAAACCTTATTGTCTACCATTTGAACATATGACTTATATAACTTGGATGAAGTTCATATAGAATCACAGAGATACCGGTGTCATTTTTAAAGGTTTGAAAAGAGAAAGTGGAGGCTGTTTCCTTAAAATTAATTCCTTTATTTATTCAGTTTAAAACCGGCAAACACAGCAAGGATAGGGTATGGTGTAGAAGGCGCAGCACAGTCTGGCTTACGCGTTTCGGATGAAATCCGTAGTCATAGCCTACTGTGCTGTGCTCCACACCTGCTTAAAACTAGTTAAAACAAATGTGATTGGTGCACACATAAAAAACAACGCCTTCAAGTTTAACCAATACCAACAGTGTATAAAATTAACCCACTGGTGTCAGAACCGCACAATCTAATACATTGCCTGAGCCCATACACACTATAATAATACACACTACAATAATTATGTCAATAACCAACATAGTGGTATACATTGTAGACAAAATGTCAAATACTAAGGGTTAGTAAGTAATTAAATGTTATTAAAAATTCTAATGCCCAGATAGTGCGTATAGGAGTCTCTATTAATATATCCTCGATATGTGAGAGTTAAATCATTACTCTTATCCTATCTAATGTACTAATGGGCAACAGAATTCAAACAATACCCTAAGTAAAGAATACCACATTAGATGCTATCATGTGTCAAAAATAAATAAATATATAAACAAATTATAAAATTATTATAAACATGCAATAAGCAAATAATTCTAAATGAGGAGTAACCTGTCAAATATTGTATGAATTAAAGATATCTAAACAAATTGTCATCATAATGATATATGGTAAAAAATAACAAGCTAACAAATAGCACCTCCCCATAAAGTAATCCAATGTGATATGATACAGGTTGAGCACACATGACCATCCGATGAGTCTTAAATTATAATATACAAGGAGATCTATAGGTAAATGTATTGCGAATTACCATAGTATTTATTCCCACAGGTTCATTACGTCATATCTTGAATTTAGACCATCAGGCACCCGAGTGCCTAAGGTAAAAATCCAAAAGGCTTCGCGTCTGGCGAGCAATTGGTCCAGATTACCTCCCCTAGCAGGTCTAGAAACTTTCTCAATAGCACACCATGTGAATCCTTTAAGGTTGTTATCATGGTAGACTCCAAAGTGTTGTACTATTGGAGTCGTGGATCTCTTAGTGGAGAAAGAGGAAAGATGTTCCCTAATTCTAGAGTTTAGGTCTCTGGAGGTGAGTCCCACATACTGAATCTGGCACAATGTGCATTCAATCATATAGACTACCGATTCCGTTTTACAATTCATACAGGAATTGATTTTGTAACTTTTCCTCGTTCTTACACTCACAAATTCCTTAGTCACCTTGGCATAATCACAGGGCTTGCACTTCCTGTGACCGCATCTGTACATCCCAGTATGTACCAACCATGATCCCCTCTCATCTTTGTCAGTTTTCAGCAGGGTGGGCGAAAGAATAGAACCCAATGTGGGGCTTTTCCTGTAGGCACATCTGAGTCCTTGTCGGACTGTGTCAACCAATTTATCCTCAGCCTTCAATATTGGAAAATGTTTCCTGATAATCTCACATACCTGAGGATATTGGGTACTGTGTGTTGTAACAAAAGTAATTCCCTGTTTGGTTGTACTGTGCTTATTTTTAGTTTTCAGTAAGCTCTCTCTCGGTATTACTTGTACAGATTCTCTAGCCCTTTTGATCACTTTTTTGGGATACTTTCTCTCTTTTAATCTCATCTCCAATCTTTCTGCCTCCCTGCAAAAGTCCTCATTGGAGGTACAGTTCCTTTTAATCCGGGTATATTCACCTTTTGCAATAGCATAGGGAACATGTCTGGGATGACAGCTTGTTCCTAAGAGTAAGGAGTTCCCTGAAATGGATTTTCTGAAAATCCTGGAAAGTATTTTGCCATCGGAACTGCCCTCCAATGTAATATCCAAATAGTTAATTGAACTCTGACTTGCTTCAAAAGTGAAGCTTAGTCCAATGTCATTATGATTCAGATAGTCAATGAATCCCTGAATGTCAGACTGATTACCCGACCAGATAAAGAGAAGATCATCTATGTATCTCCTATAAAAGGAGATACATTTCCTGTAAGGGTTTCTATCTCCAAAGATGTGGTAAAACTCCCACCAGCCCAAAAAGAGATTTGCAAAGGAGGGAGCAAATTTGGCCCCCATGGCGGTACCACATCTCTGGAGATAGAAAACATCCTCAAATTTGAAAAAATTGTGTGACAAAAGAAAAAGTGTGACCTTCAAAATGTACTTAATGAAATCATCAGAGTAACCAGTATTGTGTTCCAGAAAAAAGGCAATGGCCTCTATCCCTTTAGAGTGTGGAATACTGGAATAGAGCGACACTGCGTCCACTGTGAGCCAGATAGATTGTGGTGTCCATCTTACATTATCCATAACATTAAGGATATGTTTAGTATCCCTAATGTAAGAATGGAGAGTGACAACAAGGGGTTGAAGGATCGAGTCCAACCACTCTGACAGATTACCCAGAAGGGATTCCACACCACTCACTATTGGCCGTCCCTGGACACTTTCCAGGGATTTGTGTGTCTTAGGTAAATGATGGAACAACGGTATTTTCGGACAATCAACTAACAAATAGTCCATTGTTGCCTGATCCACAAAACCTTGTTCTAATCCATCATCCAAAAGATGAACTAATTTGGAACGAAAGTGAGTGGTGGGATCTCTTTGCAAAACTAAGTAATTATTCTCATTACATAGTTGTCTGTGGCCTTCATCTATATATTGTTGTCGGTCCATGACCACAACCATTCCACCTTTGTCAGAATTTTTGATCACCAGACTATGGTCCTCTTTCAGAGAGGCCAAAGCACCCTTCTCAGCAAGAGACAAATTAAATTTACTTGGGGGTTGATTGGCCTTTAGTTGTAAAAGATCCCTTTCGACCCTGTTGTAAAATGTTTCAATGACTGATCCCCTGTTTTGAATAGGGTAGAATTTAGATTTCTCCTTGAATTTGGGACCCATGTTGCGACTACCCAAGTTCCCCATTGATTCAATTTGCAGCTGTTGCAGTGTGACTGTGTCACATTTATGTTCAAAATCAATTGGGTCCCTGGTATCCGTATCAACATGGGTAACTGGCACATCGGTATGATCAAGTGTACTCAATCCATGAAAATGTTTCTTTAGAGTCAAATTTCGTGTTAATTTGTTAACATCCATGATAGTTCTAAATACATCAAAATCTATAGTGGGTGCAAAATTTAAACCTTTATTTAAAACACTATATTGTGCAATACTAAGCTGTTTGGATGATAAATTTATGACATTGCCTATAATCTTGGAATTGATTATTTGTATCTGGTCTGTGGACGGGGTTCCCTCAGTTGATACTTGTCTTGATTCTTTGCATAATGCACTTTGGGCTGTGTATTCTGTTTGTTCTGTTTCCCTCCCCCCGCTGATGCATCCTGGTCTTGGGGAAAAACCTGATTGATGGCTAGAGTGTCTGGTCTGTTTTGAAAATACATATTAGGTGCTAATTCTGTGTAGTTACCTTGTTTGGGTTTAACTGCTAATGTGTTGTGTTGTACATAGCCTTGATTAGTGCTCATTGTATCTGTATAAGCTATTTGGGGAATATGTACAATATTAGGAGGGGCAGTATCTTCAAAATCTGGCCGTGTTTGTTCACTAATGATTTCACCCTCACTTGATCCCTCTGAGTCACTACCAGAGAAGGTCACATTCTTTTTATTATTATTACCTTTACCATCATTGCCACGATTCCTACTGCGATTTCTATTGCCCCTCCTCCTACGGCCAAACCTAGGTTGATTTGCCCTAAAATTCCCCCTGGCACTTCTATTCCATATATACACAGAATTGTTAGAATAGTCATATTTATCCCTAATGTATTTGGTATGTTTCGTCTCCATGATCCCAGACCTCCCCTTAGCAACCAACTCTTTCAAAGTTTTATCAAATCTGGCAAAGTCATTATGACTGCTCCTCCTATTCAGTTCTATCTGTAATTCATTAATATCTGCTCTAATGCTATCCAACAATTTATTTTTATACTGTATTAGCAATTTCATAAGTCTCATAGAGCATTCAGATAGTACACTGTTCCAAGCATCTATAAAGTCTTTATCTAGTGCATCCACGTCAAAGGTTGGAAACTTGTATAGCCTTAATCCCCTCGGTATCATACTTAGACTCAAATACTTTTCTAATGTCCAGATATCCCACTGGGTTTTAGATTCTTTTAGTAACAATGTCTCCATTTGTTCAAACAAAGTGCTCAGTGCTAATACTCCTTTATCCTCAGAGAAAATCAATTCACAATCTGTAGGCAAAGTCGTACGTGCAGTTACAGGCATCAGTGAGTAAAAGGCCTGCTGTGTTTCCTCCATAGCTGTGCTAAAAAGTCTTATAAAAAGGCTGAACCAATATCATAAAACTGGGTGTAGGTATGTCCGGTAATACCAAAAAGAGATAAATGTAAGGAAAGGAAACCCAGAATATGATAGGCAGTCTGTATTGTATTAACAACAAAAAGGTATCAAATAAAGTGCAAGGTGCTAAAAAGAAACTCTCAAGTTCCTTGGTATATCACTCATTCACTCGCTCCAGCGTGGACAATGGAGATCTCACTCACCCAATCCAATGGAGAAGGCGGGTATCGCCATTCGCGGCTGTAAATTCAATCCGGACGCCTCTAAGGGGGCTCGGCCCAATTCCGGCCAATGGAACACACTCTGGAACGAGGCAGAGATCCCTTGCTCCGCCTCAACTTATTCCAGACACTTGTTCCTCCGATAGAATACAGTATCCCTCCGCCAGTGACGTAGTGAAAAACAGTTCCTGCTTGCAATAGGGAACTGCCAAATGTAGAAAAGCACACAATGCAATCCTCTTTGAAGAGTATAAGCTCGTAAAGCACAGCAGGAAACAGCCAAACTCCAGACAATAATAGCTTGAAAAGAGAAAGTGGAGGCTGTTTCCTTAAAATTAATTCCTTTATTTATTCAGTTTAAAACCGGCAAACACAGCAAGGATAGGGTATGGTGTAGAAGGCGCAGCACAGTCTGGCTTACGCGTTTCGGATGAAATCCGTAGTCATAGCCTACTGTGCTGTGCTCCACACCTGCTTAAAACTAGTTAAAACAAATGTGATTGGTGCACACATAAAAAACAACGCCTTCAAGTTTAACCAATACCAACAGTGTATAAAATTAACCCACTGGTGTCAGAACCGCACAATCTAATACATTGCCTGAGCCCATACACACTATAATAATACACACTACAATAATTATGTCAATAACCAACATAGTGGTATACATTGTAGACAAAATGTCAAATACTAAGGGTTAGTAAGTAATTAAATGTTATTAAAAATTCTAATGCCCAGATAGTGCGTATAGGAGTCTCTATTAATATATCCTCGATATGTGAGAGTTAAATCATTACTCTTATCCTATCTAATGTACTAATGGGCAACAGAATTCAAACAATACCCTAAGTAAAGAATACCACATTAGATGCTATCATGTGTCAAAAATAAATAAATATATAAACAAATTATAAAATTATTATAAACATGCAATAAGCAAATAATTCTAAATGAGGAGTAACCTGTCAAATATTGTATGAATTAAAGATATCTAAACAAATTGTCATCATAATGATATATGGTAAAAAATAACAAGCTAACAAATAGCACCTCCCCATAAAGTAATCCAATGTGATATGATACAGGTTGAGCACACATGACCATCCGATGAGTCTTAAATTATAATATACAAGGAGATCTATAGGTAAATGTATTGCGAATTACCATAGTATTTATTCCCACAGGTTCATTACGTCATATCTTGAATTTAGACCATCAGGCACCCGAGTACCTAAGGTAAAAATCCAAAAGGCTTCGCGTCTGGCGAGCAATTGGTCCAGATTACCTCCCCTAGCAGGTCTAGAAACTTTCTCAATAGCACACCATGTGAATCCTTTAAGGTTGTTATCATGGTAGACTCCAAAGTGTTGTACTATTGGAGTCGTGGATCTCTTAGTGGAGAAAGAGGAAAGATGTTCCCTAATTCTAGAGTTCAGGTCTCTGGAGGTGAGTCCCACATACTGAATCTGGCACAATGTGCATTCAATCATATAGACTACCGATTCCGTTTTACAATTCATACAGGAATTGATTTTGTAACTTTTCCTCGTTCTTACACTCACAAATTCCTTAGTCACCTTGGCATAATCACAGGGCTTGCACTTCCTGTGACCGCATCTGTACATCCCAGTATGTACCAACCATGATCCCCTCTCATCTTTGTCAGTTTTCAGCAGGGTGGGCGAAAGAATAGAACCCAATGTGGGGCTTTTCCTGTAGGCACATCTGAGTCCTTGTCGGACTGTGTCAACCAATTTATCCTCAGCCTTCAATATTGGAAAATGTTTCCTGATAATCTCACATAGTCTGGTGATCAAAAATTCTGACAAAGGTGGAATGGTTGTGGTCATGGACCGACAACAATATATAGATGAAGGCCACAGACAACTATGTAATGAGAATAATTACTTAGTTTTGCAAAGAGATCCCACCACTCACTTTCGTTCCAAATTAGTTCATCTTTTGGATGATGGATTAGAACAAGGTTTTGTGGATCAGGCAACAATGGACTATTTGTTAGTTGATTGTCCGAAATTCATACTCCCTAAGAGATCCACGACTCCAATAGTACAACACTTTGGAGTCTACCATGATAACAACCTTAAAGGATTCACATGGTGTGCTATTGAGAAAGTTTCTAGACCTGCTAGGGGAGGTAATCTGGACAAATTGCTCGCCAGACGCGAAGCCTTTTGGATTTTTACCTTAGGCACTCGGGTGCCTGATGGTCTAAATTCAAGATATGACGTAATGAACCTGTGGGAATAAATACTATGGTAATTCGCAATACAATTCGCAATACATTTACCTATAGATCTCCTTGTATATTATAATTTAAGACTCATCGGATGGTCATGTGTGCTCAACCTGTATCATATCACATTGGATTACTTTATGGGGAGGTGCTATTTGTTAGCTTGTTATTTTTTACCATATATCATTATGATGACAATTTGTTTAGATATCTTTAATTCATACAATATTTGACAGGTTACTCCTCATTTAGAATTATTTGCTTATTGCATGTTTATAATAATTTTATAATTTGTTTATATATTTATTTATTTTTGACACATGATAGCATCTAATGTGGTATTCTTTACTTAGGGTATTGTTTGAATTCTGTTGCCCATTAGTACATTAGATAGGATAAGAGTAATGATTTAACTCTCACATATCGAGGATATATTAATAGAGACTCCTATACGCACTATCTGGGCATTAGAATTTTTAATAACATTTAATTACTTACTAACCCTTAGTATTTGACATTTTGTCTACAATGTATACCACTATGTTGGTTATTGACATAATTATTGTAGTGTGTATTATTATAGTGTGTATGGGCTCAGGCAATGTATTAGATTGTGCGGTTCTGACACCAGTGGGTTAATTTTATACACTGTTGGTATTGGTTAAACTTGAAGGCATTGTTTTTTATGTGTGCACCAATCACATTTGTTTTAACTAGTTTTAAGCAGGTGTGGAGCACAGCACAGTAGGCTATGACTACGGATTTCATCCGAAACGCGTAAGCCAGACTGTGCTGCGCCTTCTACACCATACCCTATCCTTGCTGTGTTTGCCGGTTTTAAACTGAATAAATAAAGGAATTAATTTTAAGGAAACAGCCTCCACTTTCTCTTTTCAAGCTATTATTGTCCGGAGTTTGGCTGTTTCCTGCTGTGCTTTACGAGCTTATACTCTTCAAAGAGGATTGCATTGTGTGCTTTTCTACATTTGGCAGTTCCCTATTGCAAGCAGGAACTGTTTTTCACTACGTCACTGGCGGAGGGATACTGTATTCTATCGGAGGAACAAGTGTCTGGAATAAGTTGAGGCGGAGCAAGGGATCTCTGCCTCGTTCCAGAGTGTGTTCCATTGGCCGGAATTGGGCCGAGCCCCCTTAGAGGCGTCCGGATTGAATTTACAGCCGCGAATGGCGATACCCGCCTTCTCCATTGGATTGGGTGAGTGAGATCTCCATTGTCCACGCTGGAGCGAGTGAATGAGTGATATACCAAGGAACTTGAGAGTTTCTTTTTAGCACCTTGCACTTTATTTGATACCTTTTTGTTGTTAATACAATACAGACTGCCTATCATATTCTGGGTTTCCTTTCCTTACATTTATCTCTTTTTGGTATTACCGGACATACCTACACCCAGTTTTATGATATTGGTTCAGCCTTTTTATAAGACTTTTTAGCACAGCTATGGAGGAAACACAGCAGGCCTTTTACTCACTGATGCCTGTAACTGCACGTACGACTTTGCCTACAGATTGTGAATTGATTTTCTCTGAGGATAAAGGAGTATTAGCACTGAGCACTTTGTTTGAACAAATGGAGACATTGTTACTAAAAGAATCTAAAACCCAGTGGGATATCTGGACATTAGAAAAGTATTTGAGTCTAAGTATGATACCGAGGGGATTAAGACTATACAAGTTTCCAACCTTTGACGTGGATGCACAAGATAAAGACTTTATAGATGCTTGGAACAGTGTACTATCTGAATGCTCTATGAGACTTATGAAATTGCTAATACAGTATAAAAATAAATTGTTGGATAGCATTAGAGCAGATATTAATGAATTACAGATAGAACTGAATAGGAGGAGCAGTCATAATGACTTTGCCAGATTTGATAAAACTTTGAAAGAGTTGGTTGCTAAGGGGAGGTCTGGGATCATGGAGACGAAACATACCAAATACATTAGGGATAAATATGACTATTCTAACAATTCTGTGTATATATGGAATAGAAGTGCCAGGGGGAATTTTAGGGCAAATCAACCTAGGTTTGGCCGTAGGAGGAGGGGCAATAGAAATCGCAGTAGGAATCGTGGCAATGATGGTAAAGGTAATAATAATAAAAAGAATGTGACCTTCTCTGGTAGTGACTCAGAGGGATCAAGTGAGGGTGAAATCATTAGTGAACAAACACGGCCAGATTTTGAAGATACTGCCCCTCCTAATATTGTACATATTCCCCAAATAGCTTATACAGATACAATGAGCACTAATCAAGGCTATGTACAACACAACACATTAGCAGTTAAACCCAAACAAGGTAACTACACAGAATTAGCACCTAATATGTATTTTCAAAACAGACCAGACACTCTAGCCATCAATCAGGTTTTTCCCCAAGACCAGGATGCATCAGCGGGGGGAGGGAAACAGAACAAACAGAATACACAGCCCAAAGTGCATTATGCAAAGAATCAAGACAAGTATCAACTGAGGGAACCCCGTCCACAGACCAGATACAAATAATCAATTCCAAGATTATAGGCAATGTCATAAATTTATCATCCAAACAGCTTAGTATTGCACAATATAGTGTTTTAAATAAAGGTTTAAATTTTGCACCCACTATAGATTTTGATGTATTTAGAACTATCATGGATGTTAACAAATTAACACGAAATTTGACTCTAAAGAAACATTTTCATGGATTGAGTACACTTGATCATACCGATGTGCCAGTTACCCATGTTGATACGGATACCAGGGACCCAATTGATTTTGAACATAAATGTGACACAGTCACACTGCAACAGCTGCAAATTGAATCAATGGGGAACTTGGGTAGTCGCAACATGGGTCCCAAATTCAAGGAGAAATCTAAATTCTACCCTATTCAAAACAGGGGATCAGTCATTGAAACATTTTACAACAGGGTCGAAAGGGATCTTTTACAACTAAAGGCCAATCAACCCCCAAGTAAATTTAATTTGTCTCTTGCTGAGAAGGGTGCTTTGGCCTCTCTGAAAGAGGACCATAGTCTGGTGATCAAAAATTCTGACAAAGGTGGAATGGTTGTGGTCATGGACCGACAACAATATATAGATGAAGGCCACAGACAACTATGTAATGAGAATAATTACTTAGTTTTGCAAAGAGATCCCACCACTCACTTTCGTTCCAAATTAGTTCATCTTTTGGATGATGGATTAGAACAAGGTTTTGTGGATCAGGCAACAATGGACTATTTGTTAGTTGATTGTCCGAAAATACCGTTGTTCCATCATTTACCTAAGACACACAAATCCCTGGAAAGTGTCCAGGGACGGCCAATAGTGAGTGGTGTGGAATCCCTTCTGGGTAATCTGTCAGAGTGGTTGGACTCGATCCTTCAACCCCTTGTTGTCACTCTCCATTCTTACATTAGGGATACTAAACATATCCTTAATGTTATGGATAATGTAAGATGGACACCACAATCTATCTGGCTCACAGTGGACGCAGTGTCGCTCTATTCCAGTATTCCACACTCTAAAGGGATAGAGGCCATTGCCTTTTTTCTGGAACACAATACTGGTTACTCTGATGATTTCATTAAGTACATTTTGAAGGTCACACTTTTTCTTTTGTCACACAATTTTTTCAAATTTGAGGATGTTTTCTATCTCCAGAGATGTGGTACCGCCATGGGGGCCAAATTTGCTCCCTCCTTTGCAAATCTCTTTTTGGGCTGGTGGGAGTTTTACCACATCTTTGGAGATAGAAACCCTTACAGGAAATGTATCTCCTTTTATAGGAGATACATAGATGATCTTCTCTTTATCTGGTCGGGTAATCAGTCTGACATTCAGGGATTCATTGACTATCTGAATCATAATGACATTGGACTAAGCTTCACTTTTGAAGCAAGTCAGAGTTCAATTAACTATTTGGATATTACATTGGAGGGCAGTTCCGATGGCAAAATACTTTCCAGGATTTTCAGAAAATCCATTTCAGGGAACTCCTTACTCTTAGGAACAAGCTGTCATCCCAGACATGTTCCCTATGCTATTGCAAAAGGTGAATATACCCGGATTAAAAGGAACTGTACCTCCAATGAGGACTTTTGCAGGGAGGCAGAAAGATTGGAGATGAGATTAAAAGAGAGAAAGTATCCCAAAAAAGTGATCAAAAGGGCTAGAGAATCTGTACAAGTAATACCAAGAGAGAGCTTACTGAAAACTAAAAATAAGCACAGTACAACCAAACAGGGAATTACTTTTGTTACAACACACAGTACCCAATATCCTCAGGTATGTGAGATTATCAGGAAACATTTTCCAATATTGAAGGCTGAGGATAAATTGGTTGACACAGTCCGACAAGGACTCAGATGTGCCTACAGGAAAAGCCCCACATTGGGTTCTATTCTTTCGCCCACCCTGCTGAAAACTGACAAAGATGAGAGGGGATCATGGTTGGTACATACTGGGATGTACAGATGCGGTCACAGGAAGTGCAAGCCCTGTGATTATGCCAAGGTGACTAAGGAATTTGTGAGTGTAAGAACGAGGAAAAGTTACAAAATCAATTCCTGTATGAATTGTAAAACGGAATCGGTAGTCTATATGATTGAATGCACATTGTGCCAGATTCAGTATGTGGGACTCACCTCCAGAGACCTGAACTCTAGAATTAGGGAACATCTTTCCTCTTTCTCCACTAAGAGATCCACGACTCCAATAGTACAACACTTTGGAGTCTACCATGATAACAACCTTAAAGGATTCACATGGTGTGCTATTGAGAAAGTTTCTAGACCTGCTAGGGGAGGTAATCTGGACCAATTGCTCGCCAGACGCGAAGCCTTTTGGATTTTTACCTTAGGCACTCGGGTGCCTGATGGTCTAAATTCAAGATATGACGTAATGAACCTGTGGGAATAAATACTATGGTAATTCGCAATACATTTACCTATAGATCTCCTTGTATATTATAATTTAAGACTCATCGGATGGTCATGTGTGCTCAACCTGTATCATATCACATTGGATTACTTTATGGGGAGGTGCTATTTGTTAGCTTGTTATTTTTTACCATATATCATTATGATGACAATTTGTTTAGATATCTTTAATTCATACAATATTTGACAGGTTACTCCTCATTTAGAATTATTTGCTTATTGCATGTTTATAATAATTTTATAATTTGTTTATATATTTATTTATTTTTGACACATGATAGCATCTAATGTGGTATTCTTTACTTAGGGTATTGTTTGAATTCTGTTGCCCATTAGTACATTAGATAGGATAAGAGTAATGATTTAACTCTCACATATCGAGGATATATTAATAGAGACTCCTATACGCACTATCTGGGCATTAGAATTTTTAATAACATTTAATTACTTACTAACCCTTAGTATTTGACATTTTGTCTACAATGTATACCACTATGTTGGTTATTGACATAATTATTGTAGTGTGTATTATTATAGTGTGTATGGGCTCAGGCAATGTATTAGATTGTGCGGTTCTGACACCAGTGGGTTAATTTTATACACTGTTGGTATTGGTTAAACTTGAAGGCGTTGTTTTTTATGTGTGCACCAATCACATTTGTTTTAACTAGTTTTAAGCAGGTGTGGAGCACAGCACAGTAGGCTATGACTACGGATTTCATCCGAAACGCGTAAGCCAGACTGTGCTGCGCCTTCTACACCATACCCTATCCTTGCTGTGTTTGCCGGTTTTAAACTGAATAAATAAAGGAATTAATTTTAAGGAAACAGCCTCCACTTTCTCTTTTCAAGCTATTATTGTCCGGAGTTTGGCTGTTTCCTGCTGTGCTTTACGAGCTTATACTCTTCAAAGAGGATTGCATTGTGTGCTTTTCTACATTTGGCAGTTCCCTATTGCAAGCAGGAACTGTTTTTCACTACGTCACTGGCGGAGGGATACTGTATTCTATCGGAGGAACAAGTGTCTGGAATAAGTTGAGGCGGAGCAAGGGATCTCTGCCTCGTTCCAGAGTGTGTTCCATTGGCCGGAATTGGGCCGAGCCCCCTTAGAGGCGTCCGGATTGAATTTACAGCCGCGAATGGCGATACCCGCCTTCTCCATTGGATTGGGTGAGTGAGATCTCCATTGTCCACGCTGGAGCGAGTGAATGAGTGATATACCAAGGAACTTGAGAGTTTCTTTTTAGCACCTTGCACTTTATTTGATACCTTTTTGTTGTTAATACAATACAGACTGCCTATCATATTCTGGGTTTCCTTTCCTTACATTTTTAAAGGTTACAGGTATATCAGGTTTCTATATTATTTAGGTTAATTCATTTTATTAATTTTAACAACTGTTCTGCAGGTAATAAATTTATGTTTTTTTAAATCTAGCCCCAACGTATCTTTCTTTTCAATCCAATTATATTACACATATTATCTTTAAAATATCACTAGAAAGTGTTTTATTTTATTTTGTCTTATCCAGAGAGCCTTGGGCGCTCCCTTCACACCATATTTTTTAGTTTTGTTACCCATGTTGTGAGGAGTGTAACCAGTAAGGGTGGCATTATCTGGGACGATTTAGTTCTATATCTTTCTGTTTCATTAAAGGGTTAGAAAGTTATTTGTGGGGATCAAGGAGGTGAGATGGTTTAGGAGAATCACTACACTGAAAGAATAATATCTATATAATAACAATAATAATAATTATTATAATAAATAAATAAACTGCATACTGGCAGACCTTCTGCCTTGCAAGCTACCTGATTAACTCCACTACCGGGAAGTGTGGTGCACAGCTGCAATAAATGGCATTTTTATTACCAAAAACTGAAGACAAAGTCCTATATGTCTGCTATTTCTGAAGAAAGGGGATCCCAGAGAAGCTTATACAATAATTTATGACATGATTGCACAAGCAGTATGTAAATAATTTCAGTGGGAACCCCAAAGTTTGTGAAAAAGTTAATGATTTTTTTTTATATATAATCGCATTTGGAGGAAAAGTAGTTTCATGAAATGTACCAAAATAGGCCTAGATCAATACCCTGGGTTGTCTACTTAAAAAAAAATAATAGTATTGACAGGTACAAAAAAAACAAAAAACCCAAGGCTCTTGTCATGAGATGCAGGACACAGCAGATAAGGTACAACACTATTTTATTGAAGAGCATGGAAGTATACATCTGGTACCATAGATCTCACTTAGTAACTGCGACACAGACAATAATGGACCTAAGCCCCGCCCCCATCTGGTGACGTCACTTCCCACTCTCATCACATCTTCCCCCTTTTCAAAGGACAAAGCATACATTTTTTTTCATTTGAATACAACAAATAACAAGGTATACAAGAAGCATACAACAACAGTTTTGTTTAGTATATAACAAATAACAGGTTAAAGAGAATATCTGTATAAACAACATAAATTACATCCTGACTTGAACATCGGGGTAGACTACACTAGTCCACAGTGACCATGGGATTATTCTGCCCATACTTCCGGTCACTGTTCTAACTAGTACTAATCCCGATATCGGGCCGGAAGTTTCACCACTCTTCCACTTGATGTAATTCTACATGAACTGTCCTCTGATACAGAAGAAGGTGATTGAGAGTCTGCTGGAGGCAAAGACACATCCCTGCTGTGATCTTGCTGAGGGGAAGGCACCCCTCTCAAAACAGGGGATCCCACCGGCAGTGGTACAGAGGCATCCAACTCCAAACTCTCAGGTACAGGCTGAAGATGTTTTCCATTTCAATCGTAAGGACTACATAAGACCTTGGCTCTGGAGATCGTCCAATTACCGTAGCAGGCGTCTTCCATTTCTTCTCATCATCCAGTTTAATTCTGACACTTTGCCCCGCATTCAGCTCCTAAAAGGGACTCACATAGTGTCTCTTGTCGTAGAAGAATCGATAGCCCCTTTTTGCCTCTTCATCCCTCCTAAGGACCTCGTCCCGAGGAATAGAGCCAGTTGGCTGGAAGACACCCACAGACGGTAAGGTGGTGTGAATCTGATGTCCTAGCATCAGCTGTGAAGGGCTAAAACCAGTGGCTTGATTGGGAGTCGCCCTATAGGACAAGAGGGCCAGGTACGGCTCAGATTGCTTCAAAATGAACTTTGTTGCTTGAACTGCCCTTTCAGCCATTCTATTGGCCTGCGGGTAATGTGGACTTGACGTGGAATGTACAAAATAATATTCTCTGCTGAAAAAAACGAACTCTGTGCAAGGAAACTGCATTCCGCTATCACTCACCAACTCCAATGGTATGCCCCACTGGGCGAACAAGCTCTTGAGACGAGTGATAACGGCATGACTTGTGATTTCATTCAAAGGTGCAATTTCCAAATACCTGGAATAGTAGTCGATCACGACTAGGTACTTTTTCCCGTGCAGTTCGCACAAATCAGCAGCTATTTTCTGCCACGGGCCTGCAGGCAGCGGAGTTGAAATCAAGGGTTCCCTTCTCTGAGTAGGCCGGCATTCCCGGCAAAAGGCACATTTTGACACATGGCTTGCAATGTCATAACTGATCCCCGGCCACCATACTGCCGTAGCTGCCCTTTCTCTGCACTTTGTAATGCCCAAGTTGCCATCAGGAATCCTGCTTAACATCTCCTGCCGCATGCTGACAGGAATAACAATGTAGTCCTGGAACAGCACCAACCCATCCAGCTCCGTGAGCTGCAACCTTTATGACTGGTAAAAACTTAAAGACATCCAGGCTGCCTGACTCTCGGCCAACCTTCTTTTATGTACTTAATAACTTCTTGAAGGTCTGTATCTAAATATGTCTCCTTTCTTATTTGTTCTAGCTTCCCTGAAGAAATGGATTTGGAGGCCAGAACTGAATCTACATACACCTTCACATCTGATTCCATTGAAGATTCTTCAGCAGCAGCCAGAGGGAGCCTGGAAAGTGTATCTGCCACAACCAGTTGTTTCCCCTGGCACATGCACTACCTGAACGTTGAACCTCAGCAGCCTTATTAGAAGTCTCTGGCATCTTAGGGGTGTTTTGTCAATATCATAGGAGTTGATTGGAGGGATTAGCGGTTTCTGGTCAGTGTCCAGACTAAATTTCTCTAAACCCACTAGGTAATGCTGAAAGCGCTCACAGGCCCAAACTGCAGCCAGACACATTTTCTCAATTTGGGCGTATTTCGACTCAGCAGCTGTCAGTGTATGGGAACAGTAGGCGATGGGCTATAGTTTGTTTCCATTCAACTACAGGAGGGCGGCCCCTTACCCGTAACTGCTCACATCAGCACAAACCACAGTCTTTTTGGAAGGGTCATAGAACCCCAACACTGGGGCAGACCCCAGCAGGGACTTGACCTGCACAAAGGATTCTTCCTGTGAAGGTCCCCAGACCCAGGCAACATCTTTCTTTAGCAACTCTGTGATATGGTGTAGTATTGTGGATAAATCTGGAAGAAACCTGACCACATAATTTACAAGGCCCAATATTTGTCTCAGCTCATGTACATCAGAAGGACTTTTCATCTGTTCAATAGCACAGATTTTATCGGGGTCCGGCTTGATGCCATCCCCATTGATGATGTGCCCAAAGTAACATAACTCAGCTTTCCTAAAATGGCATTTCTCCTTATTTAATTTCAGCCCGGTCTGCAGCACACAGCCCAATCGCTGATCATGTTCCTTCAATGTAGATCCATACATCAAGATGTCGTCCATGACGACTGCCGTGCCCTCGTGGTCTCTTAGGAGAGAACTGATTTCTCTTTGAAAGATTACAGGAGCAGAGGATATCCCGAAAGGGAGTCTGCAGAAGCAAAACCGACCTACCGGTGTAAAGAAGGTAGTCAGTTTTCAGCACTTTGGATCTAGAGGTATCTGCCAGAAGCCACTGGAAGCATCCAGTGTAGAGAAGACCTTCACCCCCACCAATTTCAGAGCTATGTCTTCAAGTGTCAGCAGCACATATCTCTCTCTTCACCGCCTCATTCAGCCTTTTCAAGTCTACACAGATGCGTACCTTCCCGTTTATCTTCGCAACAGGCACAATGGGGGCACACCAGTTGTCAGGTTAGGTAATGTCCAGAAGAAGACCCAAATGCTAGGGCGAACTAAAATAACACCCTTGCACTCTGAGTTTAATCCAGGACGTGACCCCACGACAACTACTAAAAAACAAGATACTCACGCTATGGAGCAGTGTTGGTCTGGGTCCTCTGGAAAGAGTAAAGTAAATCTTGATTGCTGCAGGTTAAACTTCAGAATAGGGTACCATAAATAAATGGTTAATAAGGAAGGATTAGGCAACTTGAAATAAGGCAATTTGAGGGTTAAGCTCAGCGTGGTCAGTGAAGCAGAGTTTGGCAATTTGTAATCTGGCAGTTAGAGGGTTAAGCAATAGATTAGTCGATTATGCAGAGTTAGGCAACTTGTAATCAGGCAGTTTGAGGGTTAAGCAGTAGAGTAGTCATTTATGCAGAGTTTGGCAACTTGTAATCAGGCAGTTTGAGGGTTAAGCTGTAGAGTAGTCGTTTATGCAGAGTTTGGCAACTTGTAATCAGGCAGTTTGAGGGTTAAGCAGTAGAGTAGTCGTTTATGCAGAGTTTGGCAACTTGTAATCAGGCAGTTTGAGGGTTAAGCAGAAGAGTAGTCATTTATGCAGAGTTTGGCAACTTGTAATCAGGCAGTTTGAGGGTTAGGCAGAAGAGTAGTCGTATATGCAGAGTTTGGCAACTTGTAATCAGGCAGTTTGAGGGTTAAGCAGTAGAGTAGTCGTTCAGGCAAAGGTTCAGGAACAGAGGACAAATTCAAAGTATGAGTACTCACAACAGCCACAGAAATACAACAAAAATCAGGCACCGGAGGATAGAGAGACCGGAATAAGAAGCCGGTCCTGACGTCAGCAGAGGGGGGTGGCTAAGAGATAGGAAGACATTGCCAGGCAACCAGACACGCAGGAAGAGCCGCCGGAGCCTCCAGCGGCGAGCGTGACAGTGCCCCCTCCTCAAGGACCCCTCCGGGGGACCCGACCAGGCTTGGCAGGATACTTAATATGAAAAGACTTGACAAGAGCAGGAGCATGCACATGAGAGGCAGGTTCCCAAGAGCGTTCCGTGATAGGATAACCTTTTCCAATGGACCAGGTAATACAACCGATTGCTCTGTAGCTTGGAATCCAGAATCTGGCTGACCTCGAACTCTGCAGTACCCTCTACAGAGAGCGGAGGAGGAGGTTTAATCTTGATGGAGTACCGGTTGTAGATGACTGGCTTGAGAAGAGACACATGAAATACAGGATGGATCTTGAGGGACTTAGGTAAAGCCAGACGATAAGCTGAAGAACAAGCTTTGGAAACAATTTGAAAAGGTCCAATGTATTTAGGACCCAATTTTGTACAGGGCTGTTTTAGACGAATGAATCTGGTAGATAACCATACTCTGTCTCCGGTACGAAGTAAAGGAGCTTTACACCTTCTGTGATCAGCAAATTTTTTGTGCTTTATAGAAGAAGAGAGTAGATTCTGACGAATACGTTGCCAATGGTTACTGAGATTCTTTACGATACGATCTGCTCCAGGAACTTCAGAAGAACTAATAATCATAGGAAAAGTCCTAGGTTCAAAGCCATAAGCTGCCTTAAAGGGTGAGGTCTGTAAGGAGGAATTGAAGCATGAGTTATGAACTAATTCCGCCAAAGTCAATAACTGTGACCAGTTGGAATGATGATGGTTTACATAATATCTGAGAAAAGATTCCAAGGTCTGTCCGTTGGACTGAGGATGATGTGCATTAGAAAGAGATAAGTTGATTCCAAAGTGCTTACAAAAAGACCTCCAGAATTTCGAAACAAATTGTACGCCACGATCAGACACAATGTCAGAAGGAAACCCATGTAAACGAGAGATATGAAGGACGCAAAGAACAGAAAGTCTTTGGGCAGAAAGCAATCGAGGAAGGGGAATGAAATGAGCAGACTTGGAGAATTGGTCCACCACTACCCAAATGGTTGTATTTCCAGCAGAAACAGGAAGATCCGTAATAAAGTCCATGGATATGTGGGACCAAGGGTAATGAGGAACAGGAAGAGGGTGTAACAATCCAAAGGGTTGATGAGTAGACTGTTTATTCGATGCACAAGAGCTACAAGCGGCGATGTACTCCTTAACATCCCTCCTCATGGTGGACCACCAAACATGCTGTTTAAGTCTCCACAGAGTATTGGTTACTCCAGGATGACCTGAAGTAATGTTATCATGAGCCCAATGTAAGAGTCTAAGATGTAATCCACTGGGTACATACAGGATTCCAGGAGGAAGGTTGTAAGAAGACGGTACCCGGTTTTGAGCAGACCGTAAAGCCTGTACTGGAAAAGAGGATACTTGAGCCAAAACTCTGACTGGACGTAGTATGGGTTCGGCTTCCATCGGAGAAGACTCTGTCGACTGAAATTGCCTGGATAATGCATCAGCCTTGGAGTTCTTAGAACCAGGAACATAGGAAAGTAGAAAATTAAACCTGGAAAAGAACAAGGCCCACCTTGCCTGACGAGGATTGAGACGTTTAGCTGTATGGAGGTACAGGAGATTCTTGTGGTCTGTTAGAATAAACAATGACTCCACTCATCCAAAGCAAGTTTTATAGCCAATAATTCTTTGTTGCTCACATAGTTTAATTCGGCAGGATTGAACTTTTTGGAAAAGAACGCCACAGGATGTATTTTGCTGGTAGA
Source organism: Bombina bombina (assembly GCF_027579735.1). Lineage (NCBI taxonomy): Eukaryota > Metazoa > Chordata > Amphibia > Anura > Bombinatoridae > Bombina > Bombina bombina. Next base: position 1,344,483 of record NC_069502.1, read on the forward strand.
CGGATTACGTTGGGAGAGAACAGCTCCAGCTGCAATAGAGGAAGCATCTACTTCCAGGATAAATTGGTGATCAGGAATAGGACGACTGACGAGTGGTGCCGAAGAAAAGGCTGATTTCAGTGTTTCAAAAGCCCGTACTGCCGAAATAGACCAGTTCCTACAATCTTGTCCCTTCTTAGTGAGAGGAGACGTGATGTCAGCGAAGTTCTTTATAAACTTTCTATAGTAGTTAGCAAAGCCAAGAAACCTCTGCAGGGCTCTGAGGGTGGTAGGTCTTGGCCAGTCCTTAATTGCATAAAGTTTAGCAGGATCCATCTCAAAACCAGATTCTGAAATAATATAACCCAAGAAGGGAATGGACTTCTGATGGAAAGAGCATTTCTCCAATTTAGCAAAAAGGGAGTTGTCACATAATCTCTGAAGCACAAGCTTTACATGGTGTACATGTTCCTGTAAAGTACTGGAATAGATCAGAATGTCATCCAGATAGATGATAACAAATTGGTTTAAATAATCTCTGAAAATCTCATTAACAAAGTGCTGAAATACTGCTGGTGCATTGCACAATCTAAAAGGCATTACTAGGTACTCGTAGTGACCAAATCTTGTGTTAATTGCTGTCTTCCATTCGTCTCCCTTATGAATTCTGACCAAATTGTAGGCCCCACGGAGATCCAGAAGCACCTTGGAGAAAAAACAGAAGCACCTTGGAGATGATCAAATAGCTCAGGGATGAGCGGGAGAGGATAACTGTTCTTGACAGTAATCTGATTCAAGGCCCGATAATCAATACAGGGACGAAGCCCTCCGTCTTTTTTTCCAATAAAAAAAAAACCTGCTCCCACCGGTGATGACGAAGGACGAATAAATTCTCTGGCCAAGTTGTCCTTAATGTATTCCTCAAGAGAGGTATTTTCTTGATGAGAAAGAGGATAGGTCCTCCCTTTAGGCAGAGGGGCCCCGGAATACAAATCAATAGGACAGTCGAAAATCAGATGAGGAGGTAACGACTCAGCCTCCTTTTTTAGAAAAAACATCACTGAAGGCATGATAGTGTTTAGGAAGAGAATCAGGAACCTCCACAAAAGCCACAACCGGACTGGATGGTTTGGAGTGATTTTGCAGGCAATGCTTAAAACAGGTGGTTCCCCAGGAAAGAAGCTATCCCTTAGACCAAGAGAATACAGGATCATGTAGCTGCAACCAAGGTAGCCCCAAAATCAACGGAATGTGGGGGGAGGTGATAACATCAAAACGAATAATTTCAGAGTGGAGTATGCCCACAGATAAAAGAAGAGGTATAGTAGAATGTTGGATGACTCCAGATCCCAGAGGGTGCCCACTAAAAGTAGTTACTTTGATTAATTGTTTCTTGGCTAGAAGAGGAATGCTGAGAGAGTTAACAAAACTTGAATCAATAAAAACACCAGCCGCTCATGAGTCGATAAGAGCTTGAGCTTGAAACTTAGTGTTTCCAAAATAAATGGTTACAGGAACAAATAGTTTAGAATTGAGGGAAGTCATGTGATTCTGGCTTAACTCTGTCCCTCTATCAGTAGTTAAGCCTTGGCTTTTACTGGACAGATTGGACAGTCCTTAAGTAAATGTCCTTTAGTACCACAATACAAACATAACCCAAGTGTACGCCTTCTATGACGTTCAGCTTCCGTTAACTTAATGGCTCCTACTTCCATGGGTTCTACAGACTCAGATGACTGGGAGTTGTTACTTGCAAAACTTGGGGTACGAATAGGAGGACGAAAAGAAGATCTAGAAAAAGTTCTCTGATTCCTGTCTCTCTCCTGTAGTCGTTCAGAATGCCGGGCATCGAGATTTATACAAAAATTGATAAGATCCTCAAGAGAATCCGGAAGTTCCCGAAACACAAGTTCATCCTTCAAGCGCTCGCAAAGTCCCTTGCGAAAAGCAGGTCGTAAAGCTCCATGGTTCCAATCTGTTTCAGCAGCTAAAGTCCTGAATTCTATAGCATATTGGGCTACGGATAGAGATCCCTGTCTCAAATCCAGCAACCCAGCCTCAGCAGCAGCTGACCTTCCGGGTTTGTCAAAAACAGAAGAGAAAATAGACACAAATAACTCCAAATCCAGAAGAAGACGGTCATCTTTCTCCAAAAGAGGGGATACCCAGGCCAGAGGCTTACCCTTCAAGAGGGAAATTATAAAAGTGATCTTGGCAGAAGAATTAACGAATACTTGAGGATTGTTTCTGAAATGTAAACGACATTGATTAAGAAATCCACTACATTCTTCTGGATTTCCGTCATACTTATCAGGAAGAGGAATTCTAGGTATATATTGTCCCACTGGCTGAGGTGGATTATAAACAGCATTGGTACTGGCAGCAGCTGCAGTAGGAGAAGTAGTAACTTGAGAAGGAGCAGAGAGATTATGTAGCAGAGCCGTTATCTAGTCAAGCTTGAAATCCAAAGATTGCAAATGTGCAGAATGATTACCAAGAAGTTGTCCTTGCAGGGCCACAGGCAACTTGTAATCAGGCAGTTTGAGGGTTAAGCAGTAGAGTAGTCGTTTATGCAGAGTTTGGCAACTTGTAATCAGGCAGTTTGAGGGTTAAGCTGTAGAGTAGTCGTTTATGCAGAGTTTGGCAACTTGTAATCAGGCAGTTTGAGGGTTAAGCAGAAGAGTAGTCGTATATGCAGAGTTTGACAACTTGTAATCAGGCAGTTTGAGGGTTAAGCAGAAGAGTAGTCGTTTATGCAGAGTTTGGCAACTTGTAATCAGGCAGTTTGAGGGTTAAGCTGTAGAGTAGTCGTTTATGCAGAGTTTGGCAACTTGTAATCAGGCAGTTTGAGGGTTAAGCAGAAGAGTAGTCGTATATGCAGAGTTTGACAACTTGTAATCAGGCAGTTTGAGGGTTAAGCAGAAGAGTAGTCGTATATGCAGAGTTTGGCAACTTGTAATCAGGCAGTTTGAGGGTTAAGCTGTAGAGTAGTCGTATATGCAGAGTTTGACAACTTGTAATCAGGCAGTTTGAGGGTTAAGCTGTAGAGTAGTCGTATATGCAGAGTTTGACAACTTGTAATCAGGCAGTTTGAGGGTTAAGCAGAAGAGTAGTCGTATATGCAGAGTTTGGCAACTTGTAATCAGGCAGTTTGAGGGTTAAGCTGTAGAGTAGTCGTATATGCAGAGTTTGACAACTTGTAATCAGGCAGTTTGAGGGTTAAGCAGAAGAGTAGTCGTATATGCAGAGTTTGGCAACTTGTAATCAGGCAGTTTGAGGGTTAAGCAGTAGAGTAGTCGTTCAGGCAAAGGTTCAGGAACAGAGGACAAATTCAAAGTATGAGTACTCACGACAGCCACAGGAATACAACAAACAATCAGGCACCGGAGGATAGAGAGACCGGAATAAGAAGCCGGTCCTGACGTCAGCAGAGGGGGACGGCTAAGAGAGAGGGAGATGTTGCCAGGCAACCAGACATGCAGGAAGAGCCCCCTGGAGTCTGCGACGGCGAGGGTGACACCAGTCAGTTGCTTCAATAACCTCTTCAATAACTCCCATATTCTTCATACGCTGAAGTTCCTTCTCCACCTGAGGCATGAGCGGGAACAGAATTCTACGAGGAGTGGTAATGCTGTATGGGACTGCGTCACTTTTAAGTGATATTCGGACTGGTTTACAACTCAACAGGCCCAATTCACCAAACATATCTTCAGAAATCTCATTCACTCTGGTGACTAGGCCCAAACCACAGGCTGCTTTTCTGCTCAATAAGTTGTTAACACACTGACCTCTAATCACATGCACCTACATGGTGAATTTCCTCTGCTTGTACACGCATCTGGCAAGAAATTTTCCTGCACAATCAATGCAGCCACCAGGGCTATGGACTTTTGTTGTAACTTTCACCAGCTGAGGCTGTCGAGGCAGTTTTATGAATGCTGCAAGGGACATAACAGTGATGTCTGCTCCTGTGTCAATCTTAAAGGCAACTTTGGCTCCCATTACAGTAAGTGTAACCTTCCAATCTTCATCTGAACCAGGCCGTTCAACAACAGACCCTACAAAGGACACTTCTTGACCCTCCTGGTCGCTATCCACCTGCATCTCCTTAATATATTCAGTTTTATACACCACTTCAAAATGGCCCATTCGGTTAAATTTTCTACATCTTTTGTCTTTAGCAGGGCATATGACACTCTGATCATGGGTACGGTTGCACCGTGTGCATTGGGCATGCTGCGCCCATCAGCTTCTGGGCCTATCTGTTGCCCTTGGTCTACCGCTCACACTGTGCATTTCACTAGCAGCCCTCCTGAACTGCTGCACTTCATCCACAATACTCTCAGACCTCAGATCAGCACTTTGCTTTTTCACCAGTTCACTCTGGCGGTCATCCTAATAGCCCCGTCTAACGTTAAATCAGGCTCTAACTGCAGCTTCAGGGAGACTTCAGCATCTGCAATTCCTATGACTATTCTGTCTCTGATTTGCTCCTCTTTAGCAACACCAAACTCACAGAATTCAGCTAATTCATACAGGCTGCGCACAAATGACTCCACAAATTCTCCCACACGCTGAGCACGTTTGTGAAAACAAGCCCTCTCATGAATCACATTTCTTTTGGGCACAAAGTGGGCACTGAGTTTGTTCATAACTATGTCAAAGTCAAATTCTTCCCCTTCTTGGAAAGTAAAGGCATTGAACACTGGCTCCACATCTTTCCCCATAGAGAATAAAAGAGAATTAACTTGTACTTCACCACTCTCCTTGTCCAGCTTGGAAGCAATCCTGAAGCGCTGAAACCGCTGACGCCATGTGGGCCAAGCTGCAGGCTGAGAAAAATCAAAAGACTCAGGTGGGGTATACGGTGACATTGTCATCAATCAGGAAAAAGATAAGATGCAGGACACATCAGAGAGGGTACAACACTATTTTATTGAAGAGCATGGAAGTATACATCTGGTACCATAGATCTCACTTAGTAACTGCAACATAGACAATAATGGACCTAAGCCCCGCCCCATCCGGTGACGTCACTTCCCACTCTCATCACAGCTCTGTTTCTGTTTAAATTGAGTGATAGCAAAAATGCTAAAAATCGTCTGAAATTCCTGGTAGCGAAGGGGTTAATTTATGTTTGAACCATAGGTGTGCATAGGCAAACAAATGCATTTTGCTCTGTATTTTCTTTATAAATTAGCATGTGTCTACATTATAATTGCCAGGCCATATTTTTTTTTACCAAGCCCCCATTCTGCTGATACCCTTGGATTGACCGTACAGTTCACTGCTTCTTTATCACTATTAGTTTTAGAGACTTATAAGCTAATATAATAAATGTAAAGCACCTACCAGCAAATGCTCTTAAAGCATAAATGTAATACAAAACTATAAGAAATGCTTCTCTCCATTATAACAGCACTCAAATCACTGCTCTAAAGTGTCTGACTATTGCTACTGCGAGCTTGCGCAGCACTTTACTTTAATCAGACCTCTGGTTAATTCAAAAAATGTCCCCCTATAGCTCCCCAGATAAAATGTAAGTTTCATTTTTATTAATAAAATATATGAGCATTTTTTTTAAAATAACGGCACAAAGCATTTATAAGGGGTTAAAGTGAGTGAATAACAAAATGACAATGAAAATTGCCTTTACCTAGAGGACTATGGGGACTGTGCTTATACTGTTATTATACTGTATATGTATATGCCTATATATAGGCTTACCATCATTTTTAGAGGTGAAACTGGGACCACCTGGTGTGGTGCCGGTGGGGGTGTGGCCAGGGGTGTGGTCAAGGGGGCGTGGCTATTACCGGTCCTTTTAAAGTAGTAGCTTTTATATGCGTAATGTTTTGTGGATACTCTACCCTTCCTCAGTCAAACAAGTGAATCACACAGTTTAAATAGACCATAACATCACCCTCTAGTGAAAAAGGCACCATTACGTTGTCATGGCAACCCATACACAACATGAGCAAATAAATCATTCATCTAAATCTCAGATTCTAAATAATGCCAAACATCAAGCATAATTATCAATTTCATAAAATAGTGAAAAGTGTATACATCACACAATTTAATATCTGCAGTGTAATATGTGTTTTATGTGTCTAATTAAGGAACAGAGCCAAATACTTATAAGGCATAAATGCAACATTGAATGAAATAAGTAAAAAAGAAACACATACCTGCTAAACCTGTTTAAGAGGCTATTCTATACCATAATGCAGGAAGATTACAGCCAAAATGCTATTCTGCATGAAGTAAAGCAAGATCCACGCCAATCCTGCCTGTATGCACTTCCTGTTCATACTCATATGATTCCCCTAAAGGTGTATTACCGGCAATGTCACTAGGGTTTGGGGGTTTAAATTCTTAGAAAAATAAACCAAGTGGTACTACAAAATTAAAAAACACTATGCTGCTCACTCAGCCTGTATTACTAAATGTAAACTTTGAAGGACACAGACTCTAAGCTAAGCTGGGCTGTATAAGTACCAGCATCCAATTATGCTGGAGAGTCATAGTCCAGTCATTTTGAATAATGTGTCCGGGTTTCAGGCGGTCTTAAACCCGGATACATGATTTGAAACCCAGAGGTGGCAACCCTACTGGGACAGAATGAACAACTGGGTGGGACACTGGGACAGCGCCTCTAAACAGGGACAATCCCAGTAAAAGTGGGACTTCTGGTAAGCCTACCTATATACATCTATATTTATGTGTTTATATGTGTATATACATATTAACACATATACAGATATATTTTTTATTTGCTGCCCAACGCTGCGTGACTTACCCCCTTCGCTGCTCTAGGTTCTCTGCCGCGTCTCACGGTATGAGAACAAGGCTCCCATTGGAACCTATGGAAGCGTGCTTTAGTGAGCCTATGGAAGCGTGCTTTAGTGAGCCTATGGAAGCGTGCTTTAGTGAGCCTATGGAAGCGTGCTTTAGTGAGACTATGGAAGCGCGCTTTAGTGAGCCTATGGAAGCGCGCTTTAGTGAGCCTATGGAAGCACGCCTTAGTGAGCCTATGGAAGCGCGCTTTAGTGAGCCTATGGAAGCGTGCTTTAGTGAGCCTATGGAAGCGTGCTTTAGTGAGCCTATGGAAGCGTGCTTTAGTGAGCCTATGGAAGCGCTCTTTAGTGAGCCTATGGAAGCGCGCTTTAGTAAGCCTATGGAAGCGCGCTTTAGTTAGCATATGGAAGCACGCTTTAGTGAGCCTATGGAAGCGCGCTTTAGTAAGCCTATGGAAGCGCGCTTTAGTGAGCCTATGGAAGCGCGCTTTAGTTAGCCTATGGAAGCACGCTTTAGTGAGCCTATGGAAGCGCGCTTTAGTGAGCCTATGGAAGCGCGCTTTAGTTAGCCTATGGAAGCACGCTTTAGCGAGCCTATGGAAGCGCGCTTTAGTGAGCCTATAGAAGGACACTTTAATTGTAATACCACCACACAATTGCGTGCGCTGGTATTACTAAGTGGAGAGCAAATATTGCACTTTCGGAAGCTCAATTTTGTGCTCAACTCCTAATCTAGGCCTCAGTGTTTTAAACATGTAGGTGCCTACCTATATTACAATGCCGACTACACTGAAGAGGAAACAAGATTTCACTGCAGAAGTAATTGCGCTTCACTGCTAATACCAACACATTTGCGTGGGCTGGTATTATAAGAGGAAAGCACAATTTTGTGCTACACTAGTAATTTAACCCTAAATGCTTTAACCCCTTAATGACCGACGACATGCCTGGTACCTCCTCCAAAAAAATCCCCTTAGTGCCTGAGGTCATACCCTGTAAGTTGTCAGCGGTGGAAGTGATCCTGATTCCAGCCGCTTTCTGGTTATTGCAGTGATGCCTCGACGGGAGTCGACGTGGGAGGCAGTTGGGCGGCCATCGATGCCATCTGTGAAGCAGATTGGGGTGGGATCGTGGGCGGGGTAGCTGGGGGTGTGCACGGACGCGCACATGGGGAAGGAGCAGGTGGGAATGGCTACACTACAGAAAAACGTTAAAGGAAAAGTGGAACAGAGGGGGATATGAATTTAAAATAAAAATGATCTAAGGGATCTGGGAGGGGATGGGGGGTTGGTGTTTGGGGAGGAAGTTACACTACAGAAAAAAAAATACAAAAAAATATATTTTATTTTAAACTGGGTACTGGCAGACAGCTGCCAGTACCCAAGATGGCTCCCAATAAGTTAGAGGAGGAGGGTTAGAGAGCTGTTTGGGGGGATCAGGGAGGTTGGGGGCTAAGGGGGATCCTACACAGCAGCATATGTAAATATGCTTAAAAAATTAAATACATAAAATATAGCTTTTATTTTAGTAGTGGCAGACTTTCTGCCATTGCTTAAGATAGCGGGGACAATTGTGGGGTGGGGGAGAGAAGAGAGCTGTTTGGGAGGGATCAGGGGGTGTGATGTGTCAGGTGGGAGGCTAATCTCTACACTAAAGCTAAAATTAACCCTGCAAGCTCCCTACAAACTACCTAATTAACCCCTTCACTGCTAGCCATAATACACGTGTGAGGCGCAGCAGGATTTAGCGGCCTTCTAATTACCAGAAAGCAATGCCAAAGCCATATATGTCTGCTATTTCTGAACAAAGGGGATCCCAGAGAAGCATTTACAACCATTTGTGCCATAATTGCACAAGCTGTTTGTAAATAATTTCAGTGAGAAACCTAAAATTGTAAAAAATGTACGTTTTTTTTTTTAATTTGATCGCATTTGGCGGTGAAATGGTGGCATGAAATATACCAAAATGGGCCTAGATCAATACTTGGGGTTGTCTACTACACTACACTACACTAAAGCTAAAATCAACCATACAAGCTCCCTACATGCTCCCTAATTAACCCCTTCACTGCTTGGCATAATACACGTACGGTGCGCAGTGGCATTTAGGGGCCTTCAAATTACAAAAAGCAATGCCAAAGCCATATAAGTCTGCTATTTCTGAACAAAGGGGATCCCAGAGAAGCATTTACAACCATTTGTGCCATAATTGCACAAGTTGTTTGTAAATAATTTCAGTGAGAAACCTAAAGTTTGTGAAAAAATTGTGAAAAAGTGAACATTTTTTTTATTTGATCGCGTTTGGCGGTGAAATGGTGGCATGAAATATACCAAAATGGGCCTAGATCAATACTTTGGGATGTCTTCTAAAAAAAAAATATATACATGTCAAGGGATATTCAGGTATTCCTGACAGATATCAGGGTTCCAATGTAACTAGCGCTCATTTTGGAAAAAAGTGGTTTGGAAATAGCAAAGGGCTACTTATATTTATTGCCCTATAACTTACAAAAAAAGCAAAGAACATGTAAACATTGGGTATTTCTAAACTCAGGACAAAATTTAGAAACTATTTAGCATGGGTGTTTTTTGGTGGTTGTAAATGTGTAACAGATTTTGGGGGTCAAAGTTAGAAAAAGTGTGTTTTTTTCCATTTTTCCTCATAGTTTATATTTTTTTATAGTAAATTATAAGATATGATGAAAATAGAAAGTCCATTTAATGGCGAGAAAAACGGTATATAATATGTGTGGGTACAGTAAACGAGTAAGAGGAAAATTACAGCTAAACACAAACACCGCAAAAATGTAAAAATAGCCTTGGTCCCAAACGGACAGAAAATGGAAAAGTGCTGTGGTCATTAAGGGGTTAATCCTTCTATGCAGTAGCCATGTGTTTAGTTTATGGGCTATATTTTTAGTGTATAAGTGACAATGAAACCCTGAGATTGTCAGTAAAACACTTGTATTCAGCAGTGTAGATGTTAATTGTACAAAGACTTGAAAAACAGCGAGACGCCACCTGCGCTACCGGGTTATTAAGATAATTACTGTTTACAAACTTCTCAGTATGGAGAGACGCCGTCTGCTCTGCAACTCAGAAATAGATTTCTTTGTCGTTCTGTTTTTATCTCCGGTTGGAAATAACAATAGTTCACGAGCAAACAACTTGTTTATATCAATGAATGAGAAAATCAGTTGTAACACAAAGGGTAGTAATGAAATATGATATGCAGATGAAACATCAAACTTATACAAAAGAGAGAAGCACTTGACCTGGGAACGAAGAATAGCATAATAGCTTGTTCTATGGCTAGTTACCACCCAAAGAGCAGTCTCTTTTTGCCCAACATTGTGCCTTTCACAGAGCAGAACTTTCCTGTAGCATATCAGTCTGACCCTGACTAAACAGTCCAGTCCAGGGTAAAGCAGGAAACCCGATGTGGACATTGCCCAATGTGCTTATAGGGATATGGATACACCTCACTGACTAGGCCCACACTAGGCCAAAACATACATTTGGGGTTTGCTATATCTCTCGTTCACAGAGGGATTGCCTGGTAGTTCAGGGCTGGACCATACTGTCTTCAAACCTGTCTTCAGTCCGACCCTCAGTCAAAAAAAATTTGCACTCTCAGGTCTTTTTAAATCAAGAAAATCACTTTTTAATGATGTAACGTTTTCGTAGACAATGGCCTCTATTTATCAAGCTGTCAACTGCAAATACGCTGGCATTCCGCAGCGTATTTGTGACAAGCTTGATTCGCCTTAGTTATCAAAGCCTACAGACCGGCAAAAGTAAAATATAGTGACGTAACATACGATCCGCCGGACTCAGTCCGACACAGATCGATGCTTACATCACTACAGATGTTACGAATGCAAGTTCAGCACAATCTGATTACTTTTGCTAGTTATCAAATAGCTAGCAGGTACGCTCGCCACTATTCCGGCCCAGCGTACCTAGTTTTCAATCCGCCGCCCTGAAGGTGGCGGATGCCATAGGAATCAATGGGAGTCGGAAGAAGCGAAAGCTTATGTTCGCTGCTGCCCAATATCCCATTGATTCCTATGGGAATGTCTACACCTAATGCCCTAACATGTACCCCGAGTCTAAACACCCCTAATCTGCCCCCCCTACACCGCCGCCACCTACATTAAATTTATTAACCCCTAAACCGCCACCCCCGGAGCCTGCCGCAACTAAATAAAGTGTTTAACCCCTAAACCGCCGCTCCTGGAGCCCACCACCACCTACATTATACATATTAACCCCTAATCTGCCGCCCCTATACCGCCACCACTATAATAAACATATTAACCCCTAAACCTAAGTCTAACCCTAAACCTAACACCCCTAACTTAAATATAATTTAAATAAATATAAATAAATATTCCTATCATTAACTAAATAATTCCTATTTAAAACTAAATACTTACCTGTAAAATAAACCCTAAGATAGCTACAATATAACTAATAGTTACATTGTATCTAGCTTAGGGTTTATTTTTATTTTACAGGCAAGTTTGTATTTTTTTCTAACTAGGTACAATAGTTATTAAATAGTTATTAACTATTTAATAACTACCTAGTTAAAATAAATTCACAAGTACCTGTAAAATAAAACATAACCTAAGTTACAATTAAACCTAACACTACACTATAATTAAATTAATTACCTAAATTAAAATAAATTAATTACAATTAAATAAAATTAACTAAAGTACAAAAAAACAAACAAACACTAAATTACAGAAAATAATAAAATAATTACAAGAATTTTAAACTAATTACACCTAATCTAATCCCCCTAATAAAATAAAAAAGCCCCCCCAAAATAATAAAAAGCCCTACCCTACACTAAATTACAAATAGCCCTAAAAAGGGCCTTTTGTGGGGCATTGCCTCAAAATAATCAGCTCTTTTACCTGTAAAAAAAATTACAATACCCCCCCAACATTAAAACCCACCACCCAAACACCCAACCCTACTCTAAAATCCACCCAATCCCCCCTTAAAAAAACCTAACACTAACCCCCTGAAGATCACCCTACCTTGAGACGTCTTCACCCAACCGGGCCGAAGTCCTCAACGAAGCCGGGCAGAAGTGGTCCTCCAGACCGGCAGAAGTCTTCATCCAAGCTGGGCAGAAGAGGTCCTCCAGATGGGCAGAAATCTTCATCCAGGTGACATCTTCTATCTTCATCCATCCGGCACGGAGCGGGTCCATCTTCAAGACATCCGACGCGGAGCATCCTTCCAGGCCGACGACTACCCGATGAATGAATATTTCTTTAAATGAAGTCATCCAAGATGGCATCCCTTGAATTCCGATTGGCTGATAGAATTCCAATCGGAATTCAAGGGGCGCCATCTTGGATGACGTTATTTAAAGGAATATTCATTCGTCGGTTAGTCGTCGGCCTGGAAGGATGCTCCGCGTCGGATGTCTTGAAGATGGACCCGCTCCGCTCCGGATGGATGAAGATAGAAGATGCCGCCTGGATGAAGACTTCTGCCCGTCTGGAGGACCTCTTCTGCCCGGCTTGGATGAAGACTTCTGCTGGTCTGGAGGACCACTTCTGCCCGGCTTCGTTGAGGACTTCGGCCTGGTTGGGTGATGACGTCTCAAGGTAGGGTGATCTTCAAGGGGTTAGTGTTAGGTTTTTTTAAGGGGGTATTGGGTGGGTTTTAGAGTAGGGTTGGGTGTGTGGGTGGTGGGTTTTAATGTTGGGGGGTATTGTAATTTTTTTACAGGTGAAAGAGCTGATTACTTTGGGGCAATGCCCCGAAAAAGGCCCTTTTAAGGGCTATTTGTAATTTAGTATAGGGTAGGGCTTTTTATTATTTTGGGGGGCTTTTTTATTTTGAAAGGGGGATTAGATTAGGTGTAATTAGCTTAAAATTCTTGTAATTGTTTTATTATTTTCTTTAATTTAGTGGGGGGTTTTTGTACTTTAGTACATTTTATTTAATTGTAATTAATTGTAGTTAATTTAGGGAATTTATTTAATGATAGTGTAGTGTTAGGTGTAAGTGTAACTTAGGTTAGGTTTTATTTTACAGGTACTTTTGTATTTATTTTAACTAGGTAGCTATTAAATAGTTAATAACTATTTAATAACTATTGTACCATGTTAAAATAAATACAAAGTTGCCTGTAAAATAAAAATAAACCCTAACCTATTTTATAGGTAAGTATTTAGTTTTAAATAGGAATAATTTAGTTAATTATATGAATATTTATTTAGATTTATTTAAATTATATTTAAGTTAGTGGGTGTTAGGTTTAGGGTTAGACTTAGGTTTAGGGGTTAATATAATTATTATAGTGGCGGCGGTGTAGGGGGGGCAGATTAGGGGTTATTTAGGTTTACGGTATATTTAGCAAGTGTTCAGTAAACATTTTATGAAGCCTGATGAAACAGCCATTGGCTGAGAAACGCGTTGCCTGTGATTTTATAATTTTTATTAAAGTCATTTTTAGCATTTGAACACTTGCTGTATTTTCTTTGGGATATTTCTTCCTTTTTATATGAGGAAAATCACCTTCTGGTTTACTGTGGGATCCTCTGTACCACTGAATCCACTTGGATGCCTGGCTACAAGTCTGTTGGGTGACTGAATTGATCCCTTCATGCTTCTATAGCATCACAAGAGGTGCTTTATCCATTACATCAGCTCCTGTGCAGGAAGTTGGTCTTCTGGGTGACCGAATAGACCCCAGACTGCATTTCTAGCACTAATTGAGGTGCTCTACTAAATGTGAGTTTACTCATTACTCTAAGATCTACAAGTTCTGGACCAAACAATATTGGGCCATGTGGCGCTTCTGTTTTCTCTTTCCACAGATTAGGGGTTAATAAATATAATGTAGGTGGCGGTGGGCTCCGAGAGCGGCGGTTTAGGGGTTAAACAATTTATTTAGTTGCGGCGGGGTCCGGGAGCAGCAGGATAGGGGTTAATAACTTTATGTAGGTGGCAGCGGTATAGGGGGTGGCAGAATAGAGGTTAATAAGTATAATGTAGGTGGCGGTGGGTTCCAGGAGTGGCGGTTTAGGGGTTAATACATTTATTAGAGTTGCGGCGGGGTCCGTGAGCGGCAGTTTAGGGGTTAATAACTTTATTTAGTTGCGGGGGGCTCCGGGAGCGGCGGTATAGGGGGTAAACAGTATAGTATAGTGTGGGTGCTTAGTGACAGGGTAGCAAGAAAGCTGTGAAAAAGCCGAAAAGCAGCGAGATCGATGACAGTTATCAACAGTCCGCTGCTCATCGCACCGTACTTGGTGCGCAGCTTTTTGACAGCTTTTTTGATAATTTTGAGAGCTTATTCAGGTCCGCGGCGGCGATGTTGGGCGATCTTAGGCGAGCGTATTGGTGCCGTTGAATGCAAGAAAGTCGACGGCTTGATACATAGAGGCCAATGTCTCCTGAGACATAGGCCTCTAGTTATCAAGCTCCATTCAGACTCGCCAGAAACAGCAGTTATGAAGCAGCGGTCACAAAGACCGCTGCTCCATAACCTGTTCGCCTGCTCTGAGCAGGCGGACACACATCACCGGAAATCAACCTGATCGAGTACGATCGGGTTGATTGACACCCCCCTGCTGGCGGCCCATTGGCTGCGAGTCTGCAGGGGGCGGCGTTGCACCAGCAGCTCTTGTGAGCTGCTGGTGCAATGCTGAATACGGCGAGCGTATTGCTCGCAGTATTCAGCGATGTCTGTCGGACCTGATCCACACTGTTGGATCAGGTCCAACAGACAATGATAACTAGAGGCCATAGTCTCAGAAAACATTACATCATTAAAAAGTGATTTAAAAAGACCTGAGAGTGCAATTTTTTGTTTGACTATATATATATATATATAGGAGGTAGGTTAAGTGCACATACACTAACTGTATTCAAGTGCCAGGGTGCTAAGGGGCAGGTAGATAGTAGATGAGGAACAAAGCACTCACTGGTGTTGAAATTTATTCACACTTGAAGTTTTATTTGCAGTGACGTTTCGGGGTGTTCACCCCTTCATCAGACCAACAACAGTGAATAAAGTGACAAACAATATAAAGGCATTAGGCCCCTCCCACTACCAGAAAAACCACCAAGGGGTTACCCTGGCAACATACACCCTTAATAATAAAACATCTATTAAAAAATAAAACACATACCAAATAATTACAGTATAGGTGAATCAATATACCCTATGGGGCCCATTTATCAATCTCCGAATGGAGCTTGTGGGCCTGTGTTTCTGGCAAGTCTTCAGACTCGCCAGAAACACCAGTTATGAAACAGCGGTCTAAAGACCGCTGCTCCATAACCCTGTCTGTCTGCTCTGATGAGGCGGACAGGAATCGCCGCAATTCAACCCGATCGAGTACGATCGGGTTGATTGACACCCCCCTGCTGGCGGCCGATTGGCCATAAGTCGGCAGTGGGCGGCGTTGCACCAGTAGCTCTTGTGTGCTTTTCCTGAGGAGTTGCGATAGACTTACCTTTTTTCTTTCCTGTATGCTGATTGGAGTTCCAACGGAGACGCTGTCTTACGGCACCCTCGCTCTGGAGCAGGCTAAACGACGTGTGCACTCACTGAAGATACACTGCCGGGGAAGACGTGGAGTAGGTGAGCCATAGGGATCTGATGTGTCTGCTCTTGTGAGCTGCAGGTGCAATGCTTAATACAGAGAGCGTACTGTTCTCCGCATTCACGAGGTCTTGCGGATCTTATCCACACTGTCGGATCAGGTTCGCAAGACCTTTGATAAACAGGCCCCCAGGTGTATCATACAAAAAAATATACCTGTATACAATATATAAATAACCCATCCTTAGCGCTGAGTGAAATATGCAACAGTCTGTCTTAGATATGGATACAAACAAAGCCGTTCTGTGTATAAAAATCTTACTGGTATCGCACATTAGGCAAACAAATGAACATATTATGCAATGTGAAAACATTAGAATGGGAAACATTTATATTTTCTTGTCAGGTTAGCGCACATAGAATATGCAATCAGGATTTTATTTTATTGAGCGCACACGTGATATTCTAAGTCAGACTTTTGTGCTCATCGGGTTACCGCACATAGAATATGCAATCAGGATTTTATTTTATTGAGCGCACATGTGATATTCTAAGTCAGACTTTTTGTGCTCATCGGGTTAGCATGAGAGCGAAAACAGTTTACTTCTTAACTCATAATACGAGTGCAACCCGGCGAGTGCAAAATGCTTACTACTAGCGCAGTTACCGTTCAAACAGGAGCATTAAAAAATACTCTACTGGTAATCTAGCCCTGTGTATTTTAACTATACCTTTACTTTATTAAAAATGAATTATATTGAGTTTTAAAAATAGTCTCTAATGGATTTTGACTATTTTTTTCTCTGGCCACAAACTTTATTAATCTATTGGGGTCTAATTGCTGTGATCGGCGGAGCCAATTAGTGGATCATAACAGTTATGTTCCGGTTGGCCAGATCCAGACCTCACTACCACTCTGCTTATCTGCAACTAACCGGCTTCCTACACCTCCGGAGGGTCGGGGCTCCGCTCCGGAGCTGTCATCATACCCATCAGTCCGGCTTCTGGGGAGTATATTACCCGCAAATTCCTAGCCGCACCTAAAGATACAGCAGACCCTGGACGACTTCTGGCTCACAAGCAACCAACGGCTGACAACACCGCTACACCGCTCACAACCTACCCCTTCTCCTTGAGAACTCACCCGCACTGAAGGTTGGTTCTCCCTGTGTGCGTGGTCCAGCTTCTAAGGGTAAGAGCGGAGGGCGGGAGTGGCCGCCATCTTGGCTGAGGCCTAACAGGGATAACAGCGCCCTGCAGCATAGAGTCCCAGCGAGTACGCCACATTCTGCCGCTCTTGCTGCGCAACAACACAGTGTAAACTGCCCTGTAATACAAGCGAATACTTTCCATACCGAGCCCTACAGTGTATAAAATTACCTGTAACAAGCTGCAAACTTCCCAGGGACCCTGTTACTCACCCAGATTCACATCTCGGCCCCTCCATCTCTGTGTGCTCCTAGGCAGGCCTAGTTTGGGTTAGTGAGGCCTGACTGCTACAAGGAGGGCTCCACGCTTGAAAGAGCTCAGCACTTAAAGGGCCCGGCACATCTTTTGTCCCTATATTCTAGTGGCTAAGTGCACACAGCTTAAATACTCCCCACTAATAAAAGGGTTAACTCACTGCAGGCCTAAGAATTAATGAACTCTTTATAAGGTATTTCCACATAAACTTCACTCCTGCAAACTGCCTGCATTAATAAGTCTTTGCCACCACTGTTAACAGCTTCTACCTAAATTAACTGCACTCTCCCCCTCCCTTTCCCGCTGCCCGCAGTGACAGCGGGTCATACCCCCTTCCCTTTTCCGTGATCGCCCTGTGAGGGCAACTTCCCTGGGGAGAGTGAGTGGAGGTGACCTACGGTTTGTCTTTGGTCTTTGTTACATTAGAGTGAGTGAGAGAAGAACAATAAATAATGATGGGCTAAAGTCCCAGATGGCTCTTTCTGATGATAAGCCTGAAATGGGTTGATTAGAGTAATTCAATCCCACGAAGCAACTGAACTCTCAAATAAATTTTTGTCTGGAACATGAGCCCTTTCTTGATCTCCCATAGCATCTGTGGCTTAGAGATTGAGGTGCAAATGAGGAAAGATATTTTAGAAGGAGAGGATCCTGTTGCTTATTTCATCCAACAACTCAAAGAAAATGTTTTTTGAATAATGGTTCCTGATTGGAGGGGTGCAAACTGTTTACCTATAAGTAAATTTCACAATAGCAAGCAAGCATTAAGAGAGGGCCCAGGGCACTAAAGTATGCTCGTGATGGAGCAATGAAATAATCAAGAAAATACATAATAGCAATATATTGCAGAGCTCGCTGAAGATAGATGCTGTCTTAGTCCTTGCCTTACTATGAAAGGAAAACATCAAACAGTCAAGGACTGCTTATCTAGGGCTCAAGCTAAAAAGAATCGTAAAGCAGCAAACCTTGCAACCATGGCATCAGCTGACGATCAAGATAATTTATCTGAAGACTCTCAAGGAGACCAGCTAACCGCCCCATCTGCTGCTCTCGTGGGACAAATAAGAGAGGTATTTCAGATTGAATTGAGATCAGCCATAGCAGAGTTGAAGACTGATATTATGAGTATTGGTAATAGAACTTCAGTAATTGAGGATAAAGTAGATGAAGTAATTGAAGATCTTACAGGGGTCCATTCTACTATGTCCGAGCATGAAAAACAGATCTCACTGCTGGAGACTCAAATAGAAGACCTTGACAACAGGTCTCGGAGATCTAATGTTAGGGTCAGAAATCTTCCAGAGACATTTGATAATCTTCAAGAGGTCCTACCTCAGATTTTTCGAAAACTCATACCTGATATAGATGAAAAGTTTCTATTGATGGACAGAGCACACAGGGCACTAAACAGACCACAAAACCCTAATTTTTCTAGAGACATAATCATCAAATTTCATTACTACTCTGCTAAGGAGAAAATAGTCCATGCCTCCAGGAAGCTTTCACAATTTGAATTTGAGGGTCATAAATTACAGTTCTACTCGGATCTTTCTCCTACTACATTGAAGAAATGTAAGGAACTTAAACCAGTCATTGCTGCCTTGCTGAAAGCTAAGATGAAATACAGATGGTCATTTCCTTTCAGATTAATCTGCATGCATCATAGCATCACTTACTCTTGTACCAACCTGGAGGAAGGTATAGAGATGTTGAAACATCTGCTGCATTTGCCACTTGAGGAACCAGCCATGCCATTACCCCAAAGAGCCCCTAGGAAGAAAATTCAGCGGATCTGGGACAAAGATAATAGATCACAAACTCCACGGAAACGCCCTCAGCTTCCTGATATTGAAGATCCTGGTTAATTGAATTGACAGAACTTAACCTGACATTATAATAGCTGATCACCTTCAGCTTGGCCCACCTGGTAGTAGGTGGAACACTGTAACTACATTTGAACTTTAACCTTTAATAGATCAGATAAGATATTGCATATAACCTGCATTGACATAACATCCGTACTTTAAGTTTGAAGAAAGTATTGAGTGGAGGATGGGGATGAGGGATTTAGGAGTTAAATATCTTAGGATATAAGTGGGTCAGGGAAGATGAAACTTGTTATTGTGTGCAGTCTTGTTAAACAAGTTACAATAGTTAAATAACCTTAGGGTAAGATAAGACTCCACAGAGCTGTTTAAAGGAATAAGGTATGGTTTGCTTGTTATGTTGTTATGCTCTCATTTAAGGTATGAGTATTTCATACCTAAAATAGTTTAATGTTAGGTTTAGATAAAAATTTAAGTTAGACCCACTATGGGATATTATTGATCTAAGCTGAGAAGCATTGAATGTTTTGGCTCTTATCATCTAGGTTTTACTTACTCATTTGATTATATGATTGTATTCTATATAGGTTTGCGCCCCTATTAAAAGGGAACTGTTTTAAATAAGTGTTAGTTATGTATCGCTTACAGATACAATTATTCTTCTACTGTGTTTTTATTTCTAATTCTTTTCTTTTCTCTCTCTGGTTTTCCTCTCCCATGGTCACTCATGAGTCGCTCCGGCTTGTGATTCTAGATACAACTTCAAAAGGTGTCATCCATCGTGAATCTCTTAGGAACATAGTGAGCATTTGCATTCTACAATATCTAAGAACGTACTGTCACATAAGCACGCACATAAAATAACCAATGTTTTTTAAAATACTATCTCACAACGGGAGGGGTCTACACTCACATGTAAAAAGAAAAAAAGCAATAGCAGAATATAAATCGCTAAACGCTCAGGTTATCCTGCTTCAAGAAACCCATTTCACTACCACTACCATACCAAAATATTGGGATGCAGCTGTCCCGATTTAATATCATGCAGTGGGAGCCCAAAAAAAAAAAGGGGTCTCCATTTTGTTGCAATCCTCCCTAAATATTCAAGAGGAAGAAGTGATTAGAGACCCAGAGGGAAGCCCGATAGTGCTAGGAAATATATATGCCCCTAATGAGAATCAGGGTAGATTCATTGCCAAAATTAGTAAAATTTTAACTTCTTGGAAGAAATATAAGATAATCCTGGGAGGGGACTTTAATTTGACAATTAATGATCAATTAGCTAGGTCCCCAACGCCACATAAACCTTACTCTAAGATTTTAAGTGATTTAATACTAGACCATAATTTAATAGATGTCTGGCGTATATACAATGACAAGGCGAAAAATGTTACTTATTACTCAGCTGTACATCGGTCCTATTCTAGGATTGATTACATCTTTATTAGTCAAATTCTATGT
The DNA here is from genome assembly GCF_027579735.1 of Bombina bombina. Lineage (NCBI taxonomy): Eukaryota > Metazoa > Chordata > Amphibia > Anura > Bombinatoridae > Bombina > Bombina bombina. The sequence goes on from NC_069502.1 coordinate 1,364,596, forward strand.
CCATTATTAGCAGATACAAATATATCACAAACCTCCTGGTCTGATCACTCCATTGTAGAGATTTCCCTGAGTTTTTTTTTTGACCCTTCACGGCAGAGAAATTGGACACTTGACCTTCATCTGTTAAAAGATGAAGTTGTCTGCCAAAAACTAACTAAGTCTATTAAAGATTTCTGGCAAATAAACAAAGGATCCACGGATAATCCACTATTTGCTTGGGGGGCATTTAAATCATACCTCAGAGGTTTACTTATTAAAGAAAAGACTCCGATAGCCAATAAGAAAAGGGATATTCTCCGACAAAAAAAACTAGAACTTGAGCGTTTGCAGAAACTCCATATTAATAATAGAACTGAAGCTTGCTCTAAAGCAATTACAGCTAAAAAAGCAGAAATAGATACCATATTAAATGAGGAGGCATTATCATCACTAAGAATTGTAGAGGCACAATATTTTATATATGCAAACAAGCCTGATCGCATGCTTGCTAGAAAAATTAGAAATATCACTAGATCCTCTTCTGTTCCCCAACTACAATCTCAGGAGGGAAAACTCCTTAATGACCCTTTACAAATAGCTAATGCCATTGCAGATTTTTATCAGTCCTTATATAATCTTAAAGTTAATAAGTCTAAAGATAGGATAGCACAAATTAAGACTTTCCTTATAGAGAGTAATATCCCACTGCTCACTGAAGATCACACAAACCAACTGGATGCCCCAATCTCGCCTCGGGAGGTCATGATTGCAATTAAACAAGTTAAAAGTAACAAAGCCCCAGGACTGGATGGGTTCTCTGGAGGGTTTTATAAAAAATTCTCCCTAGAATTAATACCACATTTGGTAGATTCCTTTAACTATATTATGCAGTGTGGATTCATCCCATTAGAACTTTTGTCAGCAAGAATCTGTGTGGTACCCAAGCCGGGTAAAGATAAATTCCACTGCAAGAATTATAGGCCCATATCGCTAATAAATCTAGACCTTAAGCTTTTTACTTCGATTTTGGCCAACAGGTTAAACCCCCTGCTGACTAGCTTGATTGCGCCTGACCAAATAGGCTTCATAAGGGGAAGAGAAGCTCCAGATAACATTAGAAAAATAATTGATTTACTGGAATATGCAAACAAAGAGGGAACGCCTTCTCTGTTCCTTTCGTTGGACGCAGAGAAGGCGTTCGATAGGGTTTTTTGGAACTACATGTTTTTAACTTTGCAGTAGTTTGGGATAAAGGGACATTTTCTAAAAGCTATCCAAGCATTATATACGACCCCGTTGGCATTTATTAGACTTTCAGGTTACCAGTCTAAAACGATCAGGATTCAAAACGGTACACGACAAGGATGCCCCCTCTCCCCATTGCTTTTTGCCCTTTGTATAGAGCTGCTGGCGGCAACTATCAGAAATAGGGGAGATATTTCGGGAATTCAAATTGGGAACACAATGCATAAACTTTTGACTATTACTAAGCCTATGTTGTCCCTTCCCCCACTTTATAGACTCCTTTCAGACTTTGGAGGACTATCCGGGTATAAAATAAATAATGACAAGTGCGAGGCCTTAGAGGCTCATCTCCCAGAACCAACGAAAAAATTGCTTGAGATAAATTTTTATTTTAAGTGGGCATCCTCTGCCTCTACCTACCAAGGAATTGCTATATCAAGTAACCTAGATAATTTATATAAACTAAACTATAAAAAAATTTTTACACATCTGAAAAGGGAAATGAAGAACTTTTCATCTTATAAAGTCACTTTTTATTCCTATATATATATCTCCATATATATATACCAGTATATAATAATCTATATATATATATATATATATGTATAGATATATAGGGGCCGATTTATTATGCTGTGAATGCAGCAATTTCCGGGTTAGCCTTCAGGCTCACCGGAAACATATGTTAAGAAGCAGCGGTCATAAGACCGTTGCTCCTTAAAGGGACAGTCAACACCAGAATTCTTATTGTTTAAAAAGAAAGATAATCCCTTTATTACCCATTGTGACAGACCCTTCGGTCAGGACTGAAAGTGTTAACTTTATTTTCTAACCACAAGTGGCTGGCTCCAGCTACAATCTAATTAATGCTTAGCATTCTATTGTTTGATCACCTCCAGAGAGAAAGTGATAAGAAGAGTCAAGAGTGTCTTGTGGTTGAAGTGTTTAAGTAATATAATCCTATTGTATCATGTCAAGGGCGCTTCTCCCTTTTATCTAATGTACAACATTCTTTCAACCCCCATCTGAGGGGGGGTCAAAAACCTGTATAAATCTGTGTGCTGCCTTCAAATAAAGTTGTCATTCTGTTTTAAACCTGAAACTGGCTGGGTTGTGAATTGCTGATTGTCTATGCAGGACATTGTTCATCTGGGGTTAACCCTTGGTACACAGTTGGTACCGTAACATTGGTGGCAAGCGACGGAATGAACCTTATCGCCCAGAAGAGCAACTACACATGCCAGTAACCTCAGGAAGAGGGGGATTATTACAATACTGACTAAGATGGAAAGAGTACCAGGGACAGAAGGAACCAATGGGCCCAGCATAGCAGACAGAACCCCCGCAGAAGCAAGCTTTGATCGGGCGGTTAAAATAAGACTGGCACATTATGGCCCCAACCCATCTGCGGAAATTATCGACCGGGTCATAGCAGCTGTGGAGGCCAACCTACTTCGCCAAAGCGGCGCTGCAGCAAACCCAGTGGAAAAGAGAAAAGTAAATTTTGCAGCTTTTAAAAACTTCCTGGAAACAGAAGGAGAGATTGATGGGTACCTTGCAGATTTTGAGAGGCAATGTGCACTACACAAGGTACCCGCAGAGGACTGGGTCATGATATTATCCGGAAAATTATCCGGCCGGGCCAGTGAGGCTTTTCGGGCCATTCCAGATGAGGAAGTCAGGGATTATAATACTGTAAAAGAGGCTCTGCTCTCCAGGTATGCGGTTACACCGGAGGCATACCGGAGACGGTTCAGAGACACTGTTAAATTGGCTGGTGATTCCTACCTTGAGTGGGCATGTAAGGTGCACCGCACAGCAGCTCACTGGATAGCGGGGTGCCAAGCCGTATCTGGGGAAGAGGTGCTGCAGCTATTCCTGTTGGAACATTGCTTCGACAAGTTACCCGCAGGAGTTCGAGAGTGGGTTCGGGACCGTAAACCCTCCACCCTGCATGAAGCTGCTCGCCTGGCAGATGAGTATACGGATGCCCGCAAACTGGACACTGCTACCACTAAGCCCCCTGCCAGAGTGGAGTACAGACCCCCAGTCACCCCAGCAGCTGCCAGTTACCAACCCCCGGCGCACCGCTATACCACACGGCCTCTGGCCACGAACTACCCTCAGAGAGCCCGGTTCAATTCGCGGGGCTACTCACAACCTATTCGGTGCTTTGGATGTAAGCAACTAGGGCACAAAAGACCAGAGTGTCCCCTAAATGCAGCGAACCAAGCACAGTCCTGGAGAAGACCTGCCGGCGGAATCACACGTAACCCTCAGCCTGCGGCCCGCTACGTAGAGGCGCAAGAATGCTGGAGCATCCTACATGAGGCAGACCTTGTGCAAGCTGCCCACCGGAATAACCGGCAACTGGTTAAAGTGAATGGGAAGGAGGTCAGTGGTCTATGGGATACTGGTGCTACCATGACCTTGCTTCGAAAGAACTTGGTGTCTGAGAAACAGCACACAGGAGACACTGTGGCTGTGAGGGTAGCAGGGGGCACTGTGTTCCGCCTGCCTGTTGCCAGGGTGCATTTGGATTGGGGAGGGGGCGCTAGACCTGTGAATGTGGGGGTCATGAAGGATTTACCAGCTGATGTTCTCCTTGGAAATACCTTGGTCCCCCTTGTTTCTGCCTATGCTCCCATGGGTCCCGCTGATGTTAACCCTGTGACTACCCGTGCTCAGATCCGTGCAGCAGAGACTGACCCCCCTGCTGCTAAGCCCCAGGACGCTGAGCTCAGTAAATCTCTATCCGCTATTGATACGTGGAAGTCCCGTTACAATGCGCTGATGAAGGAGAAGAGGAGCGCAGAGGAAAAAGCACGTTTAGAACAGGAATCTCTGCTAGACAGGCTGCACCGACAGACTGCAGAAAACACCAGCTTGAGAGTGGAACATGAAACCTTAAAGACAAACTTAGTGACACTTGAGGAGAAGCTGACGCTGGCTCATAGTGAGGTGCAGCAACTCAAGGGCACCCTATGTCAGTATGAAGGGATTGTGGATACCTATAAAGAGCAGGTACAGAAAACTCGTAAAGAAGCTGATGAGATTTTGAAGGACTGTTTAGCCCTAGTCTGGGCACTGAGGAAGTTGAACCCTTGTTTGTATGGACAGGAATTCTCTCTCATAACGGGAATACAAATGGATCGTCCCAGCAAACTGACATGCCTACCACCCCTTAGTCCGGTCATCCCCAGGTTGACCCGCAAAAGGGTCAAGCCGGGTCTGCCGGAGTGTTCCACAAGGGGGGAGCTATGTGACAGACCCTTCGGTCAGGACTGAAAGTGTTAACTTTATTTTCTAACCACAAGTGGCTGGCTCCAGCTACAATCTAATTAATGCTTAGCATTCTATTGTTTGATCACCTCCAGAGAGAAAGTGATAAGAAGAGTCAAGAGTGTCTTGTGGTTGAAGTGTTTAAGTAATATAATCCTATTGTATCATGTCAAGGGCGCTTCTCCCTTTTATCTAATGTACAACATTCTTTCAACCCCCATCTGAGGGGGGGTCAAAAACCTGTATAAATCTGTGTGCTGCCTTCAAATAAAGTTGTCATTCTGTTTTAAACCTGAAACTGGCTGGGTTGTGAATTGCTGATTGTCTATGCAGGACATTGTTCATCTGGGGTTAACCCTTGGTACACAGTTGGTACCGTAACACCCATTCCCCAGTTTTGCATAACCAACACAGTTATAATAATATACTTTTTACCTTTGTGATTATCTTGTATCTAAGCCTCTGCAAACTGCCCCCTTGTTTCAGTTCTTTTGACAGACTTGCATTTTAGCCAATCAGTACTCACTCCTGCGTAACTTCGCGTGCATGAGCTCAATGTTATCTATATGAAACACATGAACTAATGTCCTCTAGTGGTCAAAATGCTTTCAGATTAGAGGCAGTCTTCAAGGTCTAAGAAATTAGCATATGAAACTCTTAGGTTTAGCTTTCAACTAAGAATACCAAGAGAACAAAGCAAAATTGGTGATAAAAGTAAATTGGAAAGTTGTTTAAAATTGCATGCCCTATTTAAATCATGAAAGGTTTTTTTGGACTTGACTGTCCCTTTAACTCATCCGCCACCTCTGAGGTGGCGGACAGCAATTATCCAGATCGGATACGATAGGATGATTGTCACCGATTGGCGGCGAATGTGCAGGGGGCGCCTTCGCCCTGGATGAAGATAGAAGAGGTCTCCGTGCTGGATGAAGATGTCGCCGCCTGGAAGAAGACCTCCACCGCCGGACTTCAGGAATGGTGAGTACCTATTTCAGGGTTAGACTTGTTTTTTTGTTGTTTTTTTAGATTAAGGATTTTTTTTTATTTTAATGTGCTGCAAAAGAGCTGATTGCCCTTTTAATGGCAATACCCATACAAATGCCCCTTTAGGGGCAATGGGTAGCTTAGGTTTTTTTAGTGTTAGTTTTTTTATTTTGGGGGGTTTGGTGGGTTGGGGGTTTACTGTATGGGGTTAATTTGTATTTATGTAAAAGAGTTATTTAACTTAGGGCAATGCCCTACAAAAGGCCCTTTAAGGGCTATTGACAGCTTAGTGTTAGATTAGGGGGTGTTCTTATTTTTATAGAGCTATTAGATTAGGTTTAATTCTTTTTATTTTTATAGGGCTATTAGATTAGGTTTAATTCTTTTTATTTTTATAGAGCTATTAGATTAGGTTTAATTCTTTTTATTTTTATAGAGCTATTAGATTAGGTTTAATTCTTTTTATTTTTATAGAGCTATTAGATTAGGTTTAATTCTTTTTATTTTTATAGGGCTATTAGATTAGGTTTAATTCTTTTTATTTTTATAGGGCTATTAGATTAGGTTTAACTCTTTTTATTTTTATAGGGCTATTAGATTAGGTTTAATTCTTTTTATTTTTATAGGGCTATTAGATTAGGTTTCATTCTTTTTATTTTTATAGGGCTATTACATTAGGTTTAATTCTTTTTATTTTTATAGGGCTATTAGATTAGGTTTAATTCTTTTTATTTTTATAGAGCTATTAGATTAGGTTTAATTCTTTTTATTTTTATAGGGCTATTAGATTAGGTTTAATTCTTTTTATTTTTGATAATTTGGTTTATTTTTTTCTGTAATTTTAGACTTTTTATTTTTTGTAATTTAAGATTTATTTATTTTAATTTAATCTTAGTTTTTTTTTTAAGGTAATGTTAGGATTTTTTATTTTCATTTTAACTTAGTATTTTTTTATTTGATGTAATTGGGGTTAATTTAGGGGATGTAAGGTTAGGGGGCTTAGTGATTAAAGGGACACTGAACCCAAATTTTTGCTTTCATGATTCAGATAGAGCATGAAATTTTAAGCAACTTTCTCATTTACTCCTATTATCAAATTTTCTTCATTCTCTTGATATCTTTATTTGAAATGTAATGCAAGAATGTAAGTTTAGATGCCGGCCCATTTTTGGTGAACAACCTGGGTTGTTCTTGCTGATTGGTGGATAAATTCATCCACCAATAAAAAAGTGCTGTCCAGAGTCCTAAACCAAAAAAAAAGCTTAGATGCCTTCCTTTTCAAATAAAGATAGCAAGAGAACGAAGAAAAAAATGATAATAAGAGTAAATTAGAAAGTTGCTTAAAATCGCATGCTCTATCTGAATCACAAAATAAATCATTTGGGTTCAGTGTCCCTTTTAAATTAGTTATTTGCATTGTGGGGGGATGGTGTTTTAGGGTTTAATAGTTTAATTAGGTTTATTGCGTTGTGGGGGATGGCGGTTTAGGGGTTAATAGGTTTATTTTATTAGCAGCGATGTGGGGGCCGGCAGTTTAAGGGTTAATAAGTTTATTATAGTTGTAGCGATGTGGGGGCGGCGGTTTAGGGGTTAATAGGTTTATTATAGTTGTAGCGATGTGGGGGCAGCGGTTTAGGGGTTAATAGGTTTATTTAGGTGTTAATGATGCAGGGGGCAGCAGTTTAGGGGTTAATAGGTTTATTTAGGTGTTAATGATGCAGGGGGCAGCAGTTTAGGGGTAAATAGGTTAATTTAGGTGTTATTGATGCAGGGGCAGCAGTTTAGGGGTTAATAGGTTTATTTAGGTGTTAATGATGCAGGGGGCAGCAGTTTAGGGGTTAATATGTTAATTTAGGTGTTAATGATGCAGGGGGCAGCAGTTTAGGGGTTAATAGCTTAATTTAGGTGTTAATGATGCAGGGGGCAGCAGTTTAGGGGTTAATAACTTTATTTAGTATCGGCAATGTCGGCAGGCGACAGATTAGGGCTATTTAGACTAGGGCATTATGTTAGGGTGTTTACATAACTTTCTTTTCCCCATAGACATCAATGGTAATTGTGTTACAGCGATCACCATTCTGCGATCGCAGGTGTTAGTTTTTCTCTAACACTTTCTCTCCATTGATGTCTATGGGGGAAAACGTGAACGAGCACGTCAAGTCAGGCCTTGGGTTTGATGCGGGATGGAACTTAAATATAGCATAAAATATAGTATAAAATATAGCATAAAATATAGCATAAAATATAGCATAAAATATAGTATAAAATATAGTATAAAATATAGTATAAAATATAGCATAAAATATAGTATAAAATATAGCATAAAATATAGCATAAAATATAGTATAAAAAAAAGCATAAAATATAGTATAAAATATAGCATAAAATATAGTATAAAATATAGTATAAAATATAGCATAAAATATAGTATAAAATATAGCATAAAATATAGCATAAAATATAGTATAAAATATAGCATAAAATATAGTAAAAAATATAGTATAAAATATAGTATAAAATATAGCATAAAATATAGTATAAAATATAGTATAAAATATAGTATGAACCGGATATATAGCAACATAACCAAAGACCTAGGCCTAGATTTAGAGTTTGGCGTTAGCCGTGAAAACCAGCGTTAGAGGCTCCTAACGCTGGTTTTAGGCTACCGCCGGTATTTGGAGTCACTCAAAATAGGGTCTAACGCTCACTTTCCAGCCGCGACTTTTACCGCAGATCCCTTTACGTAAATTGCGTATCCTATCTTTTCAATGGGATTTTTCTAACTCCGGTATTTAGAGTCGTTTCTGAAGTGAGCGTTAGACATCTAACGACAAAACTCCAGCCGCAGGAAAAAAGTCAGTAGTTAAGAGCTTTCTGGCTAACGCCGGTTTATAAAGCTCTTAACTACTGTACTCTAAAGTACACTAACACCCATAAACTACCTATGTACCCCTAAACCGAGGTCCCCCCACATCGGCGACACTCTAAAAAAATTTTTTTACCCCTAATCTGCCGACCGCCACCTACGTTATACTTATGTACCCCTAATCTGCTGCCCCTAACACCGCCGACCCCTATATTATATTTATTAACCCCTAATCTGCCCCCCTCAACGTCGCCTCCACCTGCCTCCACTTATTAACCCCTAATCTGCCGACCGCAAAGCGCCGCCACCTACGTTATACTTATGTACCCCTAATCTGCTGCCCCTAACACCGCCGACCCCTATATTATATTTATTAACCCCTAATCTGCCCCCCACAACGTCGCCTCCACCTGCCTACACTTATTAACCCCTAATCTGCCGAGCGGACCGCACCGCTACTATAATAAAGTTATTAACCCCTAATCCGCCTCACTAACCCTATCATAAATAGTATTAACCCCTAATCTGCCCTCCCTAACATCGCCGACACCTAACTTCAATTATTAACCCCTAATCTGCCGACCGGACCTGAGCGCTACTATAATAAAGTTATTAACCCCTAATCCGCCTCACTAACCCTATAATAAATAGTATTAACCCCTAATCTGCCCTCCCTAACATCGCTGACACCTAACTTCAATTATTAACCCCTAATCTGCTGACCGGAGCTCACCGCTATTCTAATAAATGGATTAACCCCTAAAGCTAAGTCTAACCCTAATACTAACACCCCCCTAAGTTAAATATAATTGTACCTGGTTAAAATAAATACAAAGTTACCTGTAAAATAAATATAAATCCTAAAATAGCTATAATATAATTATAATTTATATTGTAGCTATATTAGGGTTTATTTTACAGGTAAGTATTTAGCTTTAAATAGGAATAATTTATTTAATAAGAGTTAATTAATTTCGTTAGATTTAAATTATATTTAACTTAGGGGGGTGTTAGTATTAGGGCTAGACTTAGCTTTAGGGGTTAATCCATTTATTAGAATAGCGGTGAGCTCCGGTCGGCAGATTAGGGGTTAATAATTGAAGTTAGGTGTCGGCGATGTTAGGGAGGGCAGATTAGGGGTTAATACTATTTATGATAGGGTTAGTGAGGCGGATTAGGGGTTAATAACTTTATTATAGTAGCGCTCAGGTCCGCTCGGCAGATTAGGGGTTAATAAGTGTAGGCAGGTGGAGGCGACGTTGTGGGGGGCAGATTAGGGGTTAATAAATATAATATAGGGGTTGGCGATGTTAGGGCAGCAGATTAGGGGTACATAGGGATAATGTAAGTAGTGGCGGTTTACGGAGCGGCAGATTAGGGGTTAAAAATAATATGCAGGGGTCAGCGATAGCGGGGGCGGCAGATTAGGGGTTAATAAGTGTAAGGTTAGGGGTGTTTAGACTCGGGGTACATGTTAGAGTGTTAGCTGCAGACGTAGGAAGGGTTACCGCATAGCAAACAATGGGGCTGCGTTAGGAGCTGAACGCTGCTTTTTTGCAGGTGTTTGGTTTTTTTTCAGCTCAAACAGCCCCATTGTTTCCTATGGGGGAATCGTGCACGAGCACGTTTTTGAGGCTGGCCGCGTCCGTAAGCAACTCTGGTATCGAGAGTTGAAGCTGCGTTAAAAATGCTCTACGCTCCTTTTTTGGAGCCTAACGCAGCCTTTATGTGGACTCTCGATACCAGAGTTATTTTTATGGTGCGGCCAGAAAAAAGCCGGCGTTAGTTTTTCGGGTCGTTACCGACAAAACTCCAAATCTAGGCCATATTGTTTATATCCCCAACAGATGAATATTAGTATGATTATCAGAATTATATCCTTCAGGTATTTAGTATGGATATACTATTTATAAATGATATCCTTCAGATATTTAGTATGGATATCATATATATTTAATATGCACAGGAGAAAAAGGAATCCCTAATGGCCTATATTTACTATGTACAGTAGAAGGAGAGCATAAGCAGAACATAATGCTTATAAAAATGTCACAATGGGGCCAATTTATTAACCCTCTGTCGGACATGATCTGATCAGCGGATCATTGTCCGACAGACATTGCTGAATGCGGAGAGCAATACGCACTCTGCATTCAGCATTGCACCAGCAGCTCTTGTGAACTGCTGGTGCAACGCCGTGCCCTGCAGATACGCAGGTCTTCGGCCCCTAGCAGGCGGTGACAATCAACCCAATCATATTCGATCGGGTTGATTTCACGCGATGTCTGTCTGCCTCCTCAGAGCAGGCAGACAGGTTATTGAACAGTGGTCTTTAGACGGCTGCTTCATAACTGGTGTTTCTGCCGAGCCTGAAGGAAGCACAGGCCTTCAACTCCATACGAAGCTTGATAAATAAGCTCCAATATATCTCTACTGTAGGAGAGGATTAGACTTGTAACACCAGAAAACCACCACCAGATGGCAGTAAAAACCGGGAATCCCTGCTAACACATAGCAAAGAACTGAGCAGTTAAAAGTTCAATACACTGTACAAACAAAAGCAATATACAGTGTATAGGGAATAGTGCGCCCCAAGACCAATAAATGAGTCAGCGAGTTTGCGCCAAATAGACCGTGGCTGGAAATACTAACCCCGCTGCCACTGGTCTTAAGATAGGCACCAAATAGTACAGTGAATGAAAAAAAACTACACTTTAAACATCTGAATCTTCTATCAGATTATAATAAAAGTGCAGACAGTTATTATGTGTGCTGAAAGAAATGTACAGATTGTGTTAGATCTTAATACAAAAACAATACGTGCACAAAATGACAAAGAAACACTTGCACAAAATGACAAAGAAACAATACGTGCACAAAATGACAAAGAAACAATACTTGTACAAAATGACAAAGAAACAATACTTGCACAAAATGACAAAGAAACAATACGTGCACAAAATGACAAAGAAACAATACGTGCACAAAATGACAAAGAAACAATACGTGCACAAAATGACAAAGAAACAATACGTGCACAAAATGACAAAGAAACAATACGTGCACAAAATGACAAAGAAACAATACGTGCACAAAATGACAAAGAAACAATACTTGCACAAAATGACAAAGAAACAATACGTGCACAAAATGACAAAGAAACAACACTTGCACAAAATGATAAAGAAACAATACTTGCACAAAATGGCAAAGAAACAATACGTGCACAAAATGATAAAGAAACAATACTTGCACAAAATGACAAAGAAACGATATGTGCACAAAATGATAAAGAAACAATACGTGCACAAAATGACAAAGAAACAATACGTGCACAAAATGACAAAGAAACAATACTTGCACAAAATGACAAAGAAACAACACTTGCACAAAATGATAAAGAAACAATACGTGCACAAAATGACAAAGAAACAATACGTGCACAAAATGACAAAGACACAATACTCTCCTTAAAGTTACACTGCTGCCTTCTTGCAGTCTCTCCCAAAAGACTGAAAAATACAAATCCTTGATAAAATACAGATGGCGCAGGTCTCGAAGGAATTACTTCAATAATGTAGATCTCTCTAGCAAATAAATGAGACGAGCTTGACGCGTGTATTAAAGCCAAAATGTATATGTGCAATATACTCAATCCATAAAGTTGTATTATCAGCACATCTGTAACAGAGCCTCTTGTTATGTGCAATATACTCACTGTATAAAGTTATATTATCAGCACATCTGGTATAGTGATGTCCCGAACTGTTCACCCCGCGAACGGTTCACGGCGAACTTAGCTTGTTCGAGTTCGCCGCTGCGGGCGAACACATGCGATGTTCGATCCACCCCCTATGTGTCATCATTGAGGAAACTTTGACCCTGTATGTCAAAGCCTTCTGACACATTAGAGCCAATCAGCTTTAGACACTCCCTCACAGACCCTCCCAGCTGCTGGGCAGCAGCCATTTTAGACTCATAACGACCTTGCTTTCTTAGTGAGAGGACGTTTTGTGTTGCTGCTGCTGACATTATAGGGAAATAGAGAGCTAGGCTAGTGTATTTAGTGTCCACTACAGTCCTGAAGGACTCATCTCATCTCTGCTGCAAGGACAGCACCCCAAAAAGCCCTTTTTAGGGCTATAACTTCAGCCGGTTTTTTTTGGTTTTTTTTCTTAGTATTTTTATTAGCATTTGCCTGGCTTTTAGCCTGTGTGTGAGGCTCACAGCATATGCTGTGATTAGTGCCACCACTGATATCTGCCTAACAACATTAGTTTAAATTTAACCAACAAAAATGTGAAATTAATTTATTTTCATTTTCTATCAGGCCTGTGTCACACAGCATATACTCTGGTTCATTGCTCTGTGCCAGCCAGCAGTCGTCATATCCCCTTATAACATTATTTTAAAATTTAAAAAAAACTTTTAAATCATTTTGCTAGTGTAATCTAATTTCATTTTCTATCAGGCCTGTGTCTGTCAGGCTCACAGTCACACAGCATATACTTCAGTTTTTTCCAGTATTTTGGTTAATTGCTCTGTGCCAGCCACCACTCATATCTGCTTCACCTTATTTTAAATTTTAAAAAAAAACTTTTAAATTATTTTGTTAGTGTAATCTAATATCATTTTCTATCAGGCCTGTGTGTTTTGCTGACACAGAGCATACTGTGTTTAATTGCTGCCCTCCCTAGTCTATCAGCCACAACTCATATGTGTTTAACCTTTATTTAAATTCCCCCCCAAAAAAACTTTAAATCATTTTGCTAGTGTAATCTAATTGTATTTTCTATCAGGCCTGTGTGTATCTGACTTACAGAGCCTACTGTTTTTAATTGCTGCCCTTCCAAGGCTATCAGCCACGACTCATATGTGCTTAATCTTTTTCTTTAAATTAAAAAAAAAAATCTTTAAATCATTATGCTAGTGTAATCTAATTTTATTTTCTATCAGGCCTGTGTCTAACTGTCTATCTGACTTACAGAGCATACTGTTGTTAATTGCTGCCCTACGTAGCAGCCAGCCAGTGCCACCACTCATATCTGCTTAACATTATTTTAATATTAAAATATAAACTTTTAAATCATTTTGCTAGTGTAATCTAACTTCATTTTCTATCAGGCCTGTGTTTTTCTCACTTACACAGCATACTGTGTTAAATTGCTGCCCTACCTACCAGCCACGACTCATATCTGCTTTACATTATTTTAAAGTAAAAAAATGTTTTTAAATCATTTTGCTAGTGTAATTTAATTTCTTTTTTCATCAGGCCTGTGTGTTTCTGGCCCACATGATATAGTGTTACACAGTTTTTTTTTTTTTTTTTCCCTACCACTTATATCTGGTGTAACAACATTAGTGTAAATTTTATTTAATTTTTTTTTAACATCAGTCCTCTTCTAGTGTTATTAAATTTTAGTAGCCAGGCTGCCATTAGTGCCAGCCTGTGTGTCAGGCTGCCAGCATATACTGTGCCTACTTCCATCTGTTGTAACATAATATTAAATGTTTTTTAAAAAAACTTTTACATCACTCTTCAAGTATTATTTAATATTAGTTCACAGGCCAGCCTGCCACCACTAGTGCCAGCCTGTGTGCCAGGCCCACTTGCCAACTAGTTACACCAATCACAGTTGTTTAACAGTATTGTTAATATTTAAAATTAAAAATGGTTCGATTGTGAATCATCAGTTTGCTTGTGCCATTGAATTGCACTTCCTCCTGCCTGCCAGCCTGTGTGCCAGGCCCAACTAGCCAATTAGTGCCACCAATCATATTTCTTGTAACAGTATAGAACATTTTTTAAATCATAAGTTTTTTGACTGCACATCTTCAGTCTCCTAGTGCCATTGAATTGCAGTTTCCTCCTGCCTGCCAGCCTGTGTGCCAGGCCCACTTGCCAACTAGTTACACCAATCATAGTTGTTGTAACAGTATTGTTAATATTTAAAATTAAACATTGTTAGATTGTGAATCATCAGTTTGCTCGTGCCATTGAATTGCACTTTCCTCCTGCCTGCCAGCCTGTATGCCAGGCCCAACTAGCCAATTAGTGCCACCAATCATATTTCTTGTAACAGTATTGAAAAAATTGTAAATCATCACTTTTTTGGCTGTGAATCTGCAGTCTACTAGTGCCCTTGAATTGCATTTTCCTCCTGCCTGCCAGCCTGTGTGCCAGGCCGACTTGCCAACTAGTTGTACCAATCATATTTGTTGTAACAGTATTATTAATATTTAAAATTAAAAATTGTTAGATTGTGATTGTGAATCATCAGTTTGCTTGTGCCATTGAACTGCACTTTCCTCCTGCCTGCCAGCCTGTGTGCCAGGCCCAACTAGCCAATTAGTGCCACCAATCATATTTCTTGTAACAGTATAGAACATTTTTTAAATCATAAGTTTTTTGACTGCACATCTTCAGTCTCCTAGTGCCATTGAATTGCAGTTTCCTCCTGCCTGCCAGCCTGTGTGCCAGGCCCACTTGCCAACTAGTTACACCAATCATAGTTGTTGTAACAGTATTGTTAATATTTAAAATTAAACATTGTTAGATTGTGAATCATCAGTTTGCTCGTGCCATTGAATTGCACTTTCCTCCTGCCTGCCAGCCTGTATGCCAGGCCCAACTAGCCAATTAGTGCCACCAATCATATTTCTTGTAACAGTATTGAAAAATTGTAAATCATCCCTTTTTTGACTGTGAATCTGCAGTCTACTAGTGCCCTTGAATTGCATTTTCTTCCTGCCTGCCAGCCTGTGTGCCAGGCCGACTTGCCAACTAGTTACACCAATCATATTTGTTGTCACAGTATTGTTAATATTTAAAATTAAAAATTGTTAGATTGTGATTGTGAATCATAAGTTTGCTCGTGCCCTTGAATTGCATTTTCCTCCTGCCTGCCAGCCTGTGTGCCAGGCCGACTTGCCAACTAGTTACACCAATCATATTTGTTGTAACAGTATTGTTAATATTTAAAACTAAAAATTGTTAGATTGTGATTGTGAATCATCAGTTTGCTCGTGCCATTGAATTGCACTTTCCTCCTGCCTGCCAGCCTGTGTGCCAGGCCCAGCTAGCCAATTAGTGCCACCAATCATATTTCTATTAACAGTATTGAAAAAATTGTAAATCATCACTTTTTTGACTGTGAATCTGCAGTCTACTAGTGCCCTTGAATTGCATTTTCCTCCTGCCTGCCAGCCTGTGTGCCAGGCCGACTTGCCAACTAGTTAGACCAATCATATTTGTTGTAACAGTATTGTTAATATTTAAAATTAAAAATTGTTAGATTGTGATTGTGAATCATCAGTTTGCTCGTGCCATTGAATTGCACTTTCCTCCTGCCTGCCAGGCTGTGTGCCAGGCCCAACTAGCCAATTAGTGCCACCAATCATATTTCTTGTAACAGTATTGAAAAAATTGTAAATCATCACTTTTTTGACTGTAAATCTGCAGTCTACTAGTGCCTTTGAATTGCATTTTCCTCCTGCCTGCCAGCCTGTGTGCCAGGCCGACATTCTAACTAGTTACACCAATCATATTTGTTGTCACAGTATTGTTAATATTTAAAATTAAAAATTGTTAGATTGTGATTGTGAATCATCAGTTTGCTTGTGCCATTGAATTGCACTTTCCTCCTGCCTGCCAGCCTGTGTGCCAGGCCAACTTGCCAACTAGTTACACCAATCATATTTGTTCTAACAGTATTGTTAATATTTAAAATTGAAAATTGTTAGATTGTGATTGTGAATCATCAGTTTGCTTATGCCATTGAATTGCACTTTCCTCCTGCCTGCCAGCCTGTGTGCCAGGCCCAACTAGCCAATTAGTGCCACCAATCATATTTCTATTAACAGTATTGAAAAAATTGTAAATCATCACTTTTTTGACTGTGAATCTGCAGTCTACTAGTGCCCTTGAATTGCATTTTCCTCCTGCCTGCCAGCATGTGTGCCAGGCTGACTTGCCAACTAGTTACACCAATCATATTTGTTGCCACAGTATTGTTAATATTTAAAATTAAAAATTGTTAGATTGTGATTGTGAATCATCAGTTTGCTTGTGCCATTGAATTGCACTTTCCTCCTGCCTGCCAGCCTGTGTGCCAGGCCCAACTAGCCAATTAGTGCCACCAATCATATTTCTTGTAACAGTATTGAAAAAATTGTAAATCATCACTTTTTTGACAGTGAATCTGCAGTCTACTAGTGCCCTTGAATTGCATTTTCCTCCTGCCTGCCAGCCTGTGTGCCAGGCCGACTTGCCACCTAGTTACACCAATCATATTTGTTGTAATAGTATTGTTAATATTTATAATTAAAAATTGTTAGATTGTGATTGTGAATCATCAGTTTGCTCGTGCCATTGAATTGCACTTTCCTCCTGC
Organism: Bombina bombina; assembly: GCF_027579735.1. NCBI lineage: Eukaryota > Metazoa > Chordata > Amphibia > Anura > Bombinatoridae > Bombina > Bombina bombina. The sequence continues at coordinate 1,381,348 of NC_069502.1, forward strand.
CTGCCAGCCTGTGTACCAGGCCCATTAGCCAATTAGTGCCACCTATCATATTTCTTGTAACAGTATTTAAAAAATTGTAAATCATCACTTTTTTGACTGTGAATCTGCAGTCTCCTAGTGCCATTGAATTGCAGTTTCCTCCTGCCTGCCAGCCTGTGTGCCAGGCCCACTTGCCAACTAGTTACACCAATCATAGTTGCTGTAACAGTATTGAAAAAATTGTAAATCATCCCTTTTTTGACTGTGAATCTGCAGTCTACTAGTGCCCTTGAATTGCATTTTCTTCCTGCCTGCCAGCCTGTGTGCCAGGCCGACTTGCCAACTAGTTACACCAATCATATTTGTTGTCACAGTATTGTTAATATTTAAAATTAAAAATTGTTAGATTGTGATTGTGAATCATCAGTTTGCTCGTGCCATTGAATTGCACTTTCCTCCTGCCTGCCAGCCTGTGTGCCAGGCCCAACTAGCCAATTAGTGCCACCAATCATATTTCTATTAACAGTATTGAAAAAATTGTAAATCATCACTTTTTTGACTGTGAATCTGCAGTCTACTAGTGCCCTTGAATTGCATTTTCCTCCTGCCTGCCAGCCTGTGTGCCAGGCCGACTTGCCAACTAGTTACACCAATCATATTTGTTGTAACAGTATTGTTAATATTTAAAACTAAAAATTGTTAGATTGTGATTGTGAATCATCAGTTTGCTCGTGCCATTGAATTGCACTTTCCTCCTGCCTGCCAGCCTGTGTGCCAGGCCCAACTAGCCAATTAGTGCCACCAATCATATTTCTATTAACAGTATTGAAAAAATTGTAAATCATCACTTTTTTGACTGTGAATCTGCAGTCTACTAGTGCCCTTGAATTGCATTTTCCTCCTGCCTGCCAGCCTGTGTGCCAGGCCGACTTGCCAACTAGTTACACCAATCATATTTGTTGTAACAGTATTGTTAATATTTCAAATTAAAAATTGTTAGATTGTGATTGTGAATCATCAGTTTGCTCGTGCCATTGAATTGCACTTTCCTCCTGCCTGCCAGCCTGTATGCCAGGCCCAACTAGCCAATTAGTGCCACCAATCATATTTCTTGTAACAGTATTGAAAAAATTGTAAATCATCCCTTTTTTGACTGTGAATCTGCAGTCTACTAGTGCCCTTGAATTGCATTTTCTTCCTGCCTGCCAGCCTGTGTGCCAGGCCGACTTGCCAACTAGTTACACCAATCATATTTGTTGTCACAGTATTGTTAATATTTAAAATTAAAAATTTTTAGATTGTGATTGTGAATCATAAGTTTGCTCGTGCCATTGAATTGCACTTTCCTCCTGCCTGCCAGCCTGTGTGCCAGGCCCAACTAGCCAATTAGTGCCACCAATCATATTTCTTGTAACAGTATTGAAAAAATTGTAAATCATCACTTTTTTGACTGTGAATCTGCAGTCTACTAGTGCCCTTGAATTGCATTTTCCTCCTGCCTGCCAGCATGTGTGCCAGGCTGACTTGCCAACTAGTTACACCAATCATATTTGTTGCCACAGTATTGTTAATATTTAAAATTAAAAATTGTTAGATTGTGATTGTGAATCATCAGTTTGCTTGTGCCATTGAATTGCACTTTCCTCCTGCCTGCCAGCCTGTGTGCCAGGCCCAACTAGCCAATTAGTGCCACCAATCATATTTCTTGTAACAGTATTGAAAAAATTGTAAATCATCACTTTTTTGACAGTGAATCTGCAGTCTACTAGTGCCCTTGAATTGCATTTTCCTCCTGCCTGCCAGCCTGTGTGCCAGGCCGACTTGCCACCTAGTTACACCAATCATATTTGTTGTAATAGTATTGTTAATATTTATAATTAAAAATTGTTAGATTGTGATTGTGAATCATCAGTTTGCTCGTGCCATTGAATTGCACTTTCCTCCTGCCTGCCAGCCTGTGTACCAGGCCCATTAGCCAATTAGTGCCACCTATCATATTTCTTGTAACAGTATTTAAAAAATTGTAAATCATCACTTTTTTGACTGTGAATCTGCAGTCTCCTAGTGCCATTGAATTGCAGTTTCCTCCTGCCTGCCAGCCTGTGTGCCAGGCCCACTTGCCAACTAGTTACACCAATCATAGTTGTTGTAACAGTATTGAAAAAATTGTAAATCATCCCTTTTTTGACTGTGAATCTGCAGTCTACTAGTGCCCTTGAATTGCATTTTCTTCCTGCCTGCCAGCCTGTGTGCCAGGCCGACTTGCCAACTAGTTACACCAATCATATTTGTTGTCACAGTATTGTTAATATTTAAAATTAAAAATTGTTAGATTGTGATTGTGAATCATCAGTTTGCTCGTGCCATTGAATTGCACTTTCCTCCTGCCTGCCAGCCTGTGTGCCAGGCCCAACTAGCCAATTAGTGCCACCAATCATATTTCTATTAACAGTATTGAAAAAATTGTAAATCATCACTTTTTTGACTGTGAATCTGCAGTCTACTAGTGCCCTTGAATTGCATTTTCCTCCTGCCTGCCAGCCTGTGTGCCAGGCCGACTTGCCAACTAGTTACACCAATCATATTTGTTGTAACAGTATTGTTAATATTTCAAATTAAAAATTGTTAGATTGTGATTGTGAACCATCAGTTTGCTCGTGCCATTGAATTGCACTTTCCTCCTGCCTGCCAGCCTGTATGCCAGGCCCAACTAGCCAATTAGTGCCACCAATCATATTTCTTGTAACAGTATTGAAAAAATTGTAAATCATCCCTTTTTTGACTGTGAATCTGCAGTCTACTAGTGCCCTTGAATTGCATTTTCTTCCTGCCTGCCAGCCTGTGTGCCAGGCCGACTTGCCAACTAGTTACACCAATCATATTTGTTGTCACAGTATTGTTAATATTTAAAATTAAAAATTTTTAGATTGTGATTGTGAATCATAAGTTTGCTCGTGCCATTGAATTGCACTTTCCTCCTGCCTGCCAGCCTGTGTGCCAGGCCCAACTAGCCAATTAGTGCCACCAATCATATTTCTTGTAACAGTATTGAAAAAATTGTAAATCATCACTTTTTTTGACTGTGAATCTGCAGTCTACTAGTGCCCTTGAATTGCATTTTCCTCCTGCCTGCCAGCATGTGTGCCAGGCTGACTTGCCAACTAGTTACACCAATCATATTTGTTGCCACAGTATTGTTAATATTTAAAATTAAAAATTGTTAGATTGTGATTGTGAATCATCAGTTTGCTTGTGCCATTGAATTGCACTTTCCTCCTGCCTGCCAGGCTGTGTGCCAGGCCCAACTAGCCAATTAGTGCCACCAATCATATTTCTTGTAACAGTATTGAAAAAATTGTAAATCATCACTTTTTTGACTGTAAATCTGCAGTCTACTAGTGCCTTTGAATTGCATTTTCCTCCTGCCTGCCAGCCTGTGTGCCAGGCCGACATTCTAACTAGTTACACCAATCATATTTGTTGTAACAGTATTGTTAATATTTAAAATAAAAAATTGTTAGATTGTGATTGTGAATCATCAGTTTGCTTGTGCCATTGAATTGCACTTTCCTCCTGCCTGCCAGCCTGTGTGCCAGGCCAACTTGCCAACTAGTTACACCAATCAAATTTGTTCTAACAGTATTGTTAATATTTAAAATTGAAAATTGTTAGATTGTGATTGTGAATCATCAGTTTGCTTGTGCCATTGAATTGCACTTTCCTCCTGCCTGCCAGCCTGTGTGCCAGGCCCAACTAGCCAATTAGTGCCACCAATCATATTTCTATTAACAGTATTGAAAAAATTGTAAATCATCACTTTTTTGACTGTGAATCTGCAGTCTACTAGTGCCCTTGAATTGCATTTTCCTCCTGCCTGCCAGCATGTGTGCCAGGCTGACTTGCCAACTAGTTACACCAATCATATTTGTTGCCACAGTATTGTTAATATTTAAAATTAAAAATTGTTAGATTGTGATTGTGAATCATCAGTTTGCTTGTGCCATTGAATTGCACTTTCCTCCTGCCTGCCAGCCTGTGTGCCAGGCCCAACTAGCCAATTAGTGCCACCAATCATATTTCTTGTAACAGTATTGAAAAAATTGTAAATCATCACTTTTTTGACAGTGAATCTGCAGTCTACTAGTGCCCTTGAATTGCATTTTCCTCCTGCCTGCCAGCCTGTGTGCCAGGCCCACTTGCCACCTAGTTACACCAATCATATTTGTTGTAATAGTATTGTTAATATTTATAATTAAAAATTGTTAGATTGTGATTGTGAATCATCAGTTTGCTCGTGCCATTGAATTGCACTTTCCTCCTGCCTGCCAGCCTGTGTACCAGGCCCATTAGCCAATTAGTGCCACCTATCATATTTCTTGTAACAGTATTTAAAAAATTGTAAATCATCACTTTTTTGACTGTGAATCTGCAGTCTCCTAGTGCCATTGAATTGCAGTTTCCTCCTGCCTGCCAGCCTGTGTGCCAGGCCCACTTGCCAACTAGTTACACCAATCATATTTGTTGTAACATTATTGTTAATATTTAAAATAAAAAATTCTTAGATTGTGAATCATCAGTTTGCTCGTGCTATTGAATTGCACTTTCCTCCTGCAAGCCAGCATGTGTGCCAGGCCCACTAGCCAACTAGTGCCAACAATCATATTTCTTGTAACTGTATTGAAACAAATTTAAATCATACGTTTTTTGACTGTGAATCTTCAGTCTCCTAGTGCCATTGAATTGCAGTTACCTCCTGCCTGCCAGCCTGTGTGCCAGGCCCACTTGCCAACTAGTTACACCAATCATATTTGTTGTAACAGTATTGTTAATATTTAAAATTAAAAATTGTTAGATTGTGAATCATCAGTTTGCTCGTGCCATTGAATTGCACTTTGCTCCTGCCTGCCAGCCTGTGTGCCAGGCCCACTAGCCAACTACTGCCACCAATCATATTTCTGGTAACAGTATTGAAAAAAAATTAAATCATAACTTTTTGGACTGTGAATCTTCAGTCTCCTAGTGCCATTGAATTGCAGCTGCCTGTCTTGAATAATGAAAGGGGCCAGTGGTATGTGCTTCTTTCTGGAATTACCCATATAAGGCATGTTAAGTAACTGACAAGCAAGTAGGTTTGTTGCACTAACAGGAGACTTGGAGGCTGGAATCAGGATAGGTGAGCAGGTGTGACCACACCAAAACTGGTGTCTGAGGTAATGCCCACGTTAGGGCCAGGAACAGAAGTGCAAACTTAGGCTGCAGACAGGAGGTGCCCACTGGATTCTTAAGAAAGGAGGTGCCCACTGGAGGCCTAAGACAGGAGGTACCCACTGGAGGCCTAACACTGGAGGTGTCCACTGGAGGCCTGAGACTGGAGGTACCCACTTGAGGCCGAGACTGGAGGTGCTCACTTGAGGCTGAGACTGGAGGTGCCCACTTGAGGCCAAGACAGGAGGTGCCCATTTGAGACAGGAGGGGCTCACTTGAGACAGGAGGTGTCCAATTGAGACTGAACGGTGCCCACTTGAGGCTGAGACTGGAGGTGACCACTTGAGACAAGCAGTACCCACTTGAGACCAGAGGTGCTCACTTGAGGTCAAGACTGGAGGTGTCCACTTGAGACAGGAGGTGCCCACTTGAGACCAGAGGTGCCCACTTGAGGCTGAGACTGGGGGTGCCCCCTTGAGGCCAAGACTGAAGGTGCCCACTTGAGGCCAAGACTGGAGGTGCCCACTTGAGACCGGAGGTGCCCACTTGAGGCCGAGACTGGAGGTGCCCACTTGAGGCTGAGACAGGAAGTGCCTACTGGAGGCCTGAGACAGGACACTGATATTTGGCAGGGCCCACTGCAGGGCGTGGATACTGGAACACTGGTAGCAGAGACTCTATGCAGAGGTTGGCACACGTTCAGGATACAGGAACTTGACAGAGCTTGGATGCAGGAGTAGGTGACTGGAACTTTGCAGATATGCTTAGCAGCACTTGGGTACATGTGCTGGATAAAGGAACTTGGTAAGTGTCCTCTGTAGTGCTAGGCACTGAAACAGGATACCAGGGAAGCATGATGATGCCACAGAAATTAGAGGCAGACTGGTACAGAAAGGATAGTCAAGGGTCAGATACCTGAGAGCAGTCAGAACAGTCACCAAATCCAGGGAGAATCCAATAGAATAGACAGGGTACAAGGCCAGGTTCGGTAAACAGAAAAGCAGTCCAATCTTTCATCAAAACCAAGGGAGATCCAAAAGGGTAGTCAGAGAACAAGCCAGATTCAGGAACCAAACAAGAAATACAGGAAACACAGGCAAGGTCAGAGGTACTAACACTGGAACAGGCTGAACCACTATGTCAGAGCCGGATTTGGATTGTAAAGCAGCCTTTTATAGCAGAGCTACTTACAAAACTACCTGCAGCTGACTAGCAGGTGGAGCCAGAGAGCAATCCACTGCAGGAACCGGTCTACAAAAAAACTACAAGCATAAGCAAATACCTCTGGTGGCACAGGAACAGAGAAACAGGCTGAGAATCAGGAGTCCCAGGTTCAAACCAGGGCATGGCCCTGACATAGGCCAGATGGGTGCTGTTTTTGTCTCAGTGCAATTATGTAGTCTTCTACCTGCCTGGTAGTAAAAATGTTAGGGTTGATGCCCTCTCTCAACAATTTTCACCTCTATCTAAGGAGTCTGTACCAATTCCAGTTATACCTCCTGACCATATTTTAGCCACCATACATACTAATTTGACTTCTCCTTGGGGAGGAGATCCTGGTTGCACAAACCCATGAACCTCCAGAGAAAGCTAGTGGTAATTGCTTTGAACCTGAGAATCTTCACACCAAACTATTGCACACTTACCACTATCCTAAAAATGCAGGTTACCTGGGCAAGTGCCAAATGATTTGGTCTGTCACTCAACGATTCTGATGGCCAGGTGCCAGGTCATCATTCTGATGTTGCTGCATATCTTGCCTCCTGCTCAGTCTGTGCACAGAATAAGACTCCGACATCTTCCTGTGGATCTTCTCCAATCTATTGCCAATGGTGAGCATCCTTGGACACATCTATCCATGGAATTATCAACTTTCCTGTTTTCAATGACAATACTGTTATCCTGATAGTTTTAGACCGTTTTTCAAAAATGTCACATGCATTCGTTTGAAGAAGCTGCTTACTGCTCAGGTACTTGCTTCAATTTTTTCCCGGTAGGTCTTTTGTTTACATGGGTTACCCAATGAGATAGTCTCAGACTGGGGTAGCCAGTTTATCTCTAGATTTTGGCGCTCCTTTTGTGTAAAAATGGAGATCCAGCTTTCCTTCTCCGTGGCCTATCACCCTCAATCCAATGGAGCTGCAGAACGGTCTAACCAAGCTCTGGAACAGCTCATCAGTGGCTTTGTCTCAGATCACAACAATAACTGGTCTCACCTGTTACCTTGGGCGGAGTGCTTCCTCCCAGTTGTCCCCGTTCATGGCGAACTATGGGTTTCTACCATCCTTGTTGCCCGATTTGTTCATGTCTTAGGGTATTCCAGCTTTTAAGGAGCATCTCCAGGAACTCCATTCCACTTGGGTGCAGATTCAGGATTGCCTTAATTGGTCAATGAAGCACCAAAAAATCCAGGCTAGCCATAGATCGGGGAGAGGTTTTGGCTGTCCTCTCAATACTTGAACCTTTGTGTGCCTTCCCATAAACTGTCTCCCCGTTACGTTGGGCCTTTTTCTAATACTCCAATGGGTCAATCCGGTTGCCAATGCTCTTGACCTTCGTTATGCAATGTGCATCTTGAATGATTTTCACGTCTCCCTCTTGAAACCATTGGTTTGCAATCGGTTTACCACTGTATTGCCTTGTCCCTGTCCTATTTCTGTTGACAACTTTGAAGAATATGAGTTCAGCAGCATTATTGACTCTCTTGTGTCCAGAGGTCATGTACAGTATTTGGTTGACTGGAGGGGTTACGTTTCAGGAGGGAGCATTCATGCTCCCGCCCTCCTCAGTGCCTTCCATGCCCATTTCCCCAATAAGCCTTTTGTCCTCCCACGGGGGAGGGGTTGTTGAGGGGAAGGTACTGTCATGGTTTCACCCTGACTTCAAAAGTTATTTATTGCTTTTTATCTTGACTACCATTTTAAACTCATCTGTCTTATCTCCTTGCCTGTAGCAGAGTGTGTAACACTGCTCACTACTCCCAGGCTCTTTCTTATGGACAAACTGGTAAACATTATCAGAGAGAGACAGTTTGCAGTCCCAGAATGACGATATCATCACTCCCTATTTAACTGCCTTAGTCCTGTTTGCCATTGCTCTTGTGTTGTCTCTGATCTGTCTTCCTGACTCTGTGTATAACCTGGCTTGTTTGACATCCCGTCTGGTTTCTGATCCATGGCTAGTTCCTGACTTTGCTGATCTTTGTGTTCCTGACCCTGACTCGCGTAACTACTTGCTTTGGTTCCTGACCCAGCTCGTCTGACTACCTGCTCTGGCTTTGACTCCTGGCTTTTTGCTTTTGGACTCATCATTTTTTTTATTATTTTTTAATTAAGGTGTGATTAATTTAGCATTTTACGTCTCTTTCTGGTTCCTGGTACCCTGACAGCGACCAAGGATAGCCAGAGGGACTATGAATACCTCTATAGAGATCGGCCACTTAGGCTTTCTGCAAGTCTTATTTTACTAATGAGCTGTGTCTTTAATAATAATAATAGTTGACTGTTGTCAATAAAAAATCAATAACGATAAGAGTTGGGTGCAAATTAAACAACAGCTGGCAAGGCACCCACAGTTAAAAGGAGCTTGGTGGTTGCCCCTAGACGCAAAATTAAAAAATAATTTAGACTACTCAGCAATCTCTCAGACTACTTCTGACTGGCTACAAATAATCAATCAGATGCAAGACAATCCTGTTGAATGCTAAGTTTGGGAAAGCTTACAAATGACTGTCTACCAATATATTGAGCATATATCTCCTGTCCCCTGTTACTTTGCTGTTAGAGGTGGATAAACTTAAACCTAACCAAGATATTGAACACCTGGGCCAGGATTGATTAAACTCTTGGTTCAGATGTCATCAAGTGGGTCACTTTCTTATGACCCACAAGTAAACGGTTAATTTGGTGAGACTGCTCACCGCCTTTCAAAAACTATGTTTCTTTTTGAGCTTTTATAGTTGTGCTTTGTAATATTGTTACTTTTATTTTATGTTTGTTGTTTTAAAATGACTGCTCTTTGTTTGTCGGCACTTGGATGAGGGAGAGGTCCTCCTGGATGATATATACTACGTTTGTGTCTTGCTCATATACTGCAATGAATCCCAATGTACTTCTGATAATGACAAGATATGGTTAAAAGCTCCTTGTATTACTGGTTTGAAAACTTAATTAAAAAAAATATTTAAAATATGAAAAGTTCTGCTTAAATTTCCAGTCATTGTTTTTCTATCATCCCTAGGATAATTCACTTAGAGGTTAAGTCTTTATTGTACTGAAAATATTGTTTAAATCAGGGTAAGTATTTTTGCTTATTCCTACAGTAGCCTTTTTTATTATTGGAAACTTTATAATTACAGTTATTTTAATTAACCTTCTGCAGCAGGCTTGTTCAAAATTGTAATTGGGCCATTTTTACATTCAGAGGAACACTATATGCTGCATATATATATATATGCCTGTGCATTACTTCAGTAACCAGACACGCACAATCCTTAACAGCTGAAAATAAGGACTTGCAGTGAATCTTTGCCGTGTATAATATGATCCAGATCACTGCAGAGGTCCTGGTTTTGTCTTTGGCTTTTATTATATTTATTCCTGTTAGCAGTGACTTTGAGATAAACAGTCAACTTAAGGACAAATATTTCAAAGGGGGAGATTTTATGTTGGGTGCAGTATTACAGCTAAATATTCCTTGGCAAATTTCAACTTTCAACTTCAAGGAATCACCTTTCCAACGGTATCCTGATTGGTAAGGCTTTTTACAGATAGTTTTCATTTGTATTTTGTTTGTGCACAAATATCTCAGACATATAGGGGTAATACCTTTAAAAGCTAAATAGGATCCTCATTCCAGTCTATACAAGTTCTGCTGCAAACTTACTGGGTTGGCTTTTTTGCAAATATTTAAAAGTCAAACTCATTTTAATAAAGTAGAAAACTGACTCACAATAACGTCCCATATACATCTCATAGGGTCAATACAACAGCAGAATTTCTCTCTGTCAGTGACACTTTTACTGAAGCTTTCTGCACAAGTTTTGGACTTTTCTAAACCAACAAACATGACCAGTTGATGCTCCATTATGGCCTTTTTAGAGGCCTTTTTAGCTATTTGTGCAGCTATTTAACAATATTATTTTTTTATGGTCAGTTCACAATCTTTTTTTGTTTACTCAAAATATTGCACCAATCACATTTTTATATTATAAAACGTGCAAATTAAATACAATTATCTGAATGTACAATTGTAATGATCTAATTCTAAAATGACACAAAAAATAAATATATTTTTAATTAAACTCATCATGAACAGGTTAGGTCAAACACATTAGGTGTCACCATCAGTAAAATAAATCGTCAGTCATGTTTTATGTTTCCTTTGTCTACTTATATTTTGCTTTGGGGAAGTTTTGTGATATTCCTCATTTAAAGGCCAATAATATCAACTTGTCTTCATGATTTTGTGTGTTTAAAGGGACAGTCTAGTCAAAATAAAACTTTCATTATTCAGATAGGGTATGCAATTTTTAATATCTTTCCAGTTTACTTTTATCATCAAATTTGCTTTGTTCTCTTGGTATTCTTTGTTGAAAGCTAAACATAGGTAGGCTCATAAACTAATTTCTAAGCCGTTGAATCACCTCTTGTGACAGTTTTTCACAGTTAGACACTGTTAATTCATGTGTGTCATATAGACAAGATTGTGCTCACTTCCGTGGAGTTATTAAAGAGTCAACACTGACAGGCTAAAATACAAGTCTTGTATGTGGAGTCCCTATGACCTCTAGGGAAAGAGGGGGGGAGGTTTTTGGGGTTTGTCCCTCGAAACCTATTGAAACAGAACCTGAGTGTTTACAGTAGGTAGTGCCTTATGCCAAATAATAAGAATTATTAACAAAAGAAGGACAGAAAAAGTGAAGCATATTGGGCACACTTATAAGGGTCAAAACCAATACTATATTGCAGTGTGGTGTGTCGTGTATTAATTAAAACTTAACTTTTATATCAATTTGAATAAAAAAATGTGGAGATTTCCACCATTGAGTGTTTAAAAATATATTAAAATTGTGTCCGAGTGATACTCGGTGTGCAAAGGCTCCTCTCAGGTGTGATACAGTGATCAGTCTGTATCGCACTGTCCTGTTGGGCTAGTTCAACAGAATCAATACTAATAACCTTAACTAAATATTATTCACACAAGATGTTTAGTACCATAACCATTAGTTATATTGTTAGATGATAACAAGTGATAATTGATCATTCAAATACTACTCCATTCCCATATGTTAGGAGTGTAATAACGATGTCAGTCTATTCAACCACTACTTGGATATATGTGGGAGTATGTTATTATCACAACATGATTATTTGCGGTTTTTATTTGTAAAGAGCGTTATTATGTTCAGTACAATTTTATTGGTAGGTATCTGTGACCTTGAAGTTGTAGCACAGTTCACTGAATTCTATTAGTGTGGAGAATGACTTATAAAGGATACGTATATATCAGATTAACTTTCCCATAAAAATTATTCAGAGAAAAAAAATATCGCTAATGGAAGTGTGATTATTTTCATTCCCCGTGTTTTTTGTGACACTGTTTGCACTTCTGTTTCTAATTAAATTCAAATAGATGTTTGTACAGATAACGTATGATTCTAAGGTTATACAGAGTCAAGTGGCACTATACAGGCTTGTAGACAGCGATAGCCTGAATTGTACGCGATTATATTATGAGGCTAAATAGCCAAAACCATTTAAATTCAGGCTATGAATATCGCTCTAGTAAAAAAGCGCTGTAGTTATACTAGACCATGAAATATTACCCAGAATCAATTGGTACTAAGATAATCTGTCCCCTAGCGATAGCCTAAAGTTTGAGCAATGTGCTCCGATACAAGTAAGGCTAACTTGAACCTAAATCAATATTGTTGGCAGGCTAGTACTCGCTATGGTGGTATCATGAACGGAAATTAGCAATAAATTAGGTTTGTAGCTGATTCCTTAAATTCAACTCATATACCTTTAAATGAGTGATGCATAAGGTATTAGCAATTTATATTAGTAATTATTATAGAATGATTTCCCTACAAGTTATATCTTGATACTCAAGGGTTAACAAAGGTAATGATTTGTGAAATACTCATCAACTCTCTAGAGATATTTATGATTAAGTCTGAGGTCAGGATTGAGTAACAAGGAAGTCCTGTATATATTTGGCAAATGAGTTTTAAGTTTTTATAGACAATGTGCACAAGTAAGTTATAACATTTTACTTGAGGTAATAGTCCCAATTGGAATAGCATTCAAAAGATACTTGCGGTTACTGAACAGTGGAGATGCGTGAGATGTTGAACCGGAGTGGCGTCTGACTCTGAGGCAGAGACGCTACTGTTTGTTTGCAGGGAAGCGTGTGCCGCGTAAGCTCTGAACAGCGTCTGTGAGGTGGTAGTGGCTCAGATGTGAGGCGGTGTTGGATGACGTCAGGAATTCCAGCTACGGCAAACAGTGAACTCTGAATATTTGATGAGACTACTGAACGAATAAAAACTGAGAATTCAGATTAGTTGAACACTGAAAATATCAATAGGTATAAGGCTGAGTTGTTTGAGGCTTGAAATAGTATGAACTGAGAGCTCAGGGAAAGATTCCAGAACACAACTTCAATAATCAAGCAACAACCAGGTGTTGCTGATAGCCTTATATAGGGCAACAATAAAGGTGGACGGATAGATGTTAAGGTGGAATATGACAGATCCCCCCTCTCAAGGTGACCCTACTGGGTTCACCGAGCCCGGTTTGGTTGGGTAACAAAGATGGAAGTCACGCAGTAGATCAGGAGCGTGGGGAATCCAAGAATCCTCTTCGGGACCATAGCCAGTCCAACGAACCAAATATTCCACCCTTCTCCAACGTAGGCGAGAATCGAGAATCTTCTCAACCTCATATTCAGACTGATCTTCACATATAGTATCCTCAGAGATAACATCCTCAGGTAGTGTATTGGTACGTCCAGAGTAAGGTTTCAAGAGAGATACATGGAAAGATGGATGGATCCTCAGATTACTGGGTAAACGGAGCACCACTGCATTGGGGTTGAGGATTTTCTGTATCCTGAAAGGTCCAATAAATTGATTTGCCAATTTTTTGCAGGGGACCTTCAGCTTCAGGTTCTTTGTAGACAACCAAACTCGATCACCAGGAGCATACGGAGGAGGTGGTAAATGTTTTTTATTAAAGTAAAGTTTTTGTTTGCTTTTTGCATTTTCCAAATGTTTTTTCAATATAGGTAAAGTATTTTGTAAGTCAGTTAAGTATGCTACGGCATATGGAGAGGAAGAGGAGGTTGTAGTGGTGGGTATTGTTCTCGGATGATATCCATAGGAGGCATAAAACGGGGACATTTTAGTGGATGTATTGATTGAATTATTGTAGGCGAATTCTGCCATCGGGAGCCAGTCAACCCAGTCATCTTGGATATGCGAAATGTAGCACCTTAGGTATTGTTCCAAGGTTTGGTTTAGACGTTCTGTTAATCCATTAGACTGTGGGTGGAAAGCTGTTGTGAATCTTGGTGAAATCTTCATAAGTCGACACAATTCCTTCCAGAATCTGGAAGTAAACTGTGTTCCCCTATTGAAAGAGGAAGTCCATGTAATTTTACAATATGAGAGATGAAGTAGTTTGCTGTGGTTGTAGCAGTAGGGATCTTCTTTAAGGGGATGAAATGTCCCATACGTGTGAGATGATCAACAACCACTAAGATACATGTGTGATTCTTTGATGGTGGTAAATCTACAATGAAGTCCATTGATATCATTTGCCAAGGTGTGTCAGGTATGGGTAAGGGAGATAACAATCCGAAGGGTTTGTGCGGTATTCGCTTGTTTCGGGAACATGTTTGACAATTGTTGATATGGTCAGATATGTCTTGTTTCATCCTTGGCCACCAATACTCTCTATTCAATAATTCCAAAGTTTTGGTAATTCCTGGATGTCCTGATAGTGGGTTATCGTGGTAATGCTGGAGTAACTGTTTTCTTAGGGATGTCGGTACATATATCGAGTTCCCAAATTGAAATAAACCAGAATAGGTTTCTTTGGTACACATCCGGGGGATGTTAGAATCCATACGCTGAGCAGTTAGTAAATCGGAATGGAATGATGTAATAGAGGCTAGAAATTTGTGAGAGGGAATGATGTTTTGTGCCCTTTCCTTTTCAGGGATATATTGGAAAGTTCTGGATAGAGAATCAGCTTGGGTATTTTTGGTACCTGGTCTATATTGTATGAGAAAATTGAAACGATCCAGGAAGAGCTACCAGCGTACTTGTCGTGATGATAGTGTCTTGTTTTTCTTCAGGTACTGTAAATTTTTATGGTCGGTCAGGATCAAGAAAGGTTTGGAAGTACCTTCCAGGATATGTCGCCAGTGTTCCAAAGTGACTTTTATAGCTAAAAGCTCAAGGTCTCCTACAGAGTAATTTCTTTCTGCGGGTGTCAAGAGACGTGAATAGAATGCAACTGGGTGGTGAACTTGTGAATCAACTCGTTGTTGAGATAGAATAGCCCCAACCCCAACATTTGAGGCATCAACTTCTAAAATGTAATCTGCTTCTGGATCTGGAAGCTGTAAGATTGGAGCTGATGTGAAACTTTCTTTCAGATTTTTGAAAGCTTAATTTGCTTCGTTTGTCCAGCTGAATCTGTTTTTTCCTGTTAACTTAGTTAAAGGCTGAGCGATAGAAGAATATCCTTTTATGAATCTTCTGTAAAAGTTGGAAAAACCTAAGAACCTCTGTAGAGATTTCAGACTAGTAGGTGTTGGCCATTTCAATACAGCTTTTACCTTGTCAGGGTCCATTTCTATGCCAGTTGGGGAGATGATATAACCCAAGAATTTGATTGTCTTTACATGGAATTGACATTTCTCAGATTTAGCATAAAGTTGATGTTCTCTTAATCTCATTAGGACCCATCTAACGTGTTTAATGTGGTCTCACAAAGATTTTGAATATATTAAGATGTCATCTAAATATATTACTACGCAGATATCCAATAAATCCTTAAATATCTCATTAATAAAAAATTGAAATGTCGCTGGGGCATTTGTCAAACCAAACAGCATTACGTTATATTAAAATAAACCATAACAGGTCTTGAATGCTGTCTTCCACTCATCACCCTTCCTTATGCGAATAAGATTATATGCCCCCTTCAAATCTAGTTTGGTAAAGATTTGGGCATCAGTTAATCTTTCTAAGAGTTCGGGGATGAGTGGAAGGGGATAGCGGTTTTTCACTGTAATGGCATTTAATCCTCTATAGTCAATAATTGGGCGTAAGCTGCCATCCTTGTTGGTCACAAAGAACATTCCAGCAGCTGCTGGGGATGTGGATGTGGATATAAACCCTTTTCTTAAATTTTAATCGAGATATTCTCTAAGGTGTTGTAACTCTTTTTTAGACATAGGATATATCTTACCAAAAGGTATAGTGGTATTTGGCATAGTGTCAATAGGGCAATCGAATGGCCTATGGGGTGGTAAATTTTCTGCTTCTTTCAGGTTAAAAACATCTGAAAATTCGGTATATTCTGTGGGTATTTGAGGTTGTATGTGATTCAAAGAGAGAATGGGGTAACAGGTTGTGGTACAGTATTGAGATGAGAATTGTATAGTGTTTGTATTCCAATCTATACTTGGGTTATGTGTCCGTAACCAGGGGAAACCCAGAATAATAGGGTGTATTGAATTTGGTAGTATATCAAATGTAATATATTCAGTATGCCCATTACCTGATGTTGTTAAGAGGGGAATGGTGTGGTGTGTTATGGGACCTTTTAAATAAGTGGATCCGTCAATAACTTTCACATGCACCGGTAATTGCTTTAACACACAAGGTATTTTATTTACAGTTACATATGTTTGATCCATGAACATGCCGAAAGCCCCTGAATCGATCATTGCTTCATTCCTGAGAAGATGTTGATCCCACTGTAAAGACAATAAAATATTTAAGTGTGACATCACTTTAGATTTGTGTTGTGGATTAACTATCAAAATCTTACCCCTCTTTTGGCGTATCAGGTTTGGGCAAGTGGATACAGTGTGGTCTTTGTTTCCACAATACATACACAAATTTAAATTCCTTCTTCGTTGTTTTTCCTCATAAGATAATGGACCTTTTATTGTCCCAATCTCCATAGGCACAGGATTTGTAGTATTTTTCTCCACTTGGGTTACATGATACTTCTTGGGGTAGAGTTCAGATGGAGCTTTTTCCGCTCGACGTTCCCTGTATCTCCTATCCATAGAGATAGAGATCTTTATAAGTGACTCTAAGGAGTCAGGAAATTCAATACGGGAGAGCTCATCTTTTAGATGTTCGGACAACCCTAATCTGAACTGGTTGCGTAAGGAGACTGAGTTCCACTGAGACTCCGTGGCCCATAGCTGGAACTCCGCGACGTAGTCTTCAACGGGTCTTTTACCCTGCTTAAGTGATCTCAGGTTATTTTCTGCGGTTAATTGTGTATTCTTATCTTCATACAAAAGAGCCATTGCTTTGAAAAATTCCTCCAGAGAACCTAATATGGGATCATTAACTTCAAAAAATGTATCCGCCCATAACCTAGGTTCACCACCCAAGTAAGATATCACAGTGCATACTTTTACTCTATCAGAGTTATATATTTTAGGTTTCATAGAAAACATCAAATAACAGGCATTGCGAAACTCACGAAAACGTGCTCGAGTACCAGTAAACACACATGGAGGGTTAATTTTTGGTTCTGGGTGTTCAGCAGTCTTTTGTGTGATAAAGTCATTCAAAATACGTTTCAAAGTGTTGTTTTCATTTTTTAACTCTGTTAAACCCTGGGCTAATATTTCTACCTTCTGGTTTAGACTGGTTATTTCATTAGCCATAGATGCAGGATCCATAGTTATCTTTTGAATTTAAGTAATTGTTTTTTAAGGCTTGATTATTCGATCATGAACGGAAATTAGCAATAAATTAGGTTTGTAGCTGATTCCTTAAATTTAACTCATATACCTTTAAATGAGTGATGCATAAGGTATTAGCAATTTATATTACTAATTATTATAGAATGATTTCCCTACAAGTTATATCTTGATACTCAAGGGTTAACAAAGGTAATGATTTGTGAAATACTCATCAACTCTCTAGAGATATTTATGATTAAGTCTGAGGTCAGGATTGAGTAACAAGGAAGTCCAGTATATATTTGGCAAATGAGTTTTAAGTTTTTATAGACAATGTGCACAAGTAAGTTATAACATTTTACTTGAGGTAATAGTCCCAATTGGAATAGCATTCAAAAGATACTTGCGGTTACTGAACAGTGGAGATGCGTGAGATGTTGAACCGGAGTGGCGTCTGACTCTGAGGCAGAGACGCTACTGTTTGTTTGCAGGGAAGCGTGTGCCGCGTAAGCTCTGAACAGCGTCTGTGAGGTGGTAGTGGCTCAGATGTGAGGCGGTGTTGGATGACGTCAGGAATTCCAGCTACGGCAAACAGTGAACTCTGAATATTTGATGAGACTACTGAACGAATAAAAACTGAGAATTCAGATTAGTTGAACACTGAAAATATCAATAGGTATAAGGCTGAGTTGTTTGAGGCTTGAAATAGTATGAACTGAGAGCTCAGGGAAAGATTCCAGAACACAACTTCAATAATCAAGCAACAACCAGGTGTTGCTGATAGCCTTATATAGGTCAACAATAAAGGTGGACGGATAGATGTTAAGGTGGAATATGACAGGTGGATTACCAGTGATTTAAATTAAAGTTTTTAAGGTTAAAGATAAGGTGCCTAAAAGAGGCCAACAATTAATACTAAACCCAACGGACTAAGAGAGAGGAGCAGTGCGAACGCCTGACGCGCGTTTCGCAACTGCTTTTTCAGAGGCGTCCAGCCCGACCGCCACACGCTACTTTTAAAGGATCATCAGCCAATCGCATGGCCGATTACATTCTTGCCAATAAATATCAACCTATCGGCTGCTCTCTAGCATCTTACAGTGTTACGATGACATAGTAGCGTCATCGTCAGCTGTGGCCTATAAGACGCGGGTGTGTGTCTGTTATCGTAGTCCAATAGATTTCTTGTGTGGTGTTTATGTTTTCATGACAGCTTGTCTTGACGTGCATTTAAGTGATCAACAGAAATTACAAATACCCCATATGTTTATTATTTAGTACCGGGCAAGTATCAGAACATCTGTCCGTAATGGTTGACAATATCTGTTGTTTGATGGCCAAAGCAGAGATCATGATATTTTCACACTCCCATTTTTATCGCGGCTATTGCCTTACCCTTTCTACTGGATCTTATGATGGGATGTTTTGTGTACTCATATCAGTGCTTTATTCATATACATTTGACGATCAACATTAATAACAGTTTTCTTATACATATGTGCAATTCTGATACATGGCAGAGGGGCAATTCATCGCTATTGTGACATCACTATTATTTCCACAATAGTTGTTATGTAGTTATGTTACGTTTCATTCTACATTAATTTTTTACAATATGTTTCCACTGCAAGGTTTGTGTTCGTATCTTTAATGTTAGAAGGACATGAATTTACAATTTGATTCAATGTTTGTGTCTTTGTGTGTTCAAAGACATAATACTCATATAACATAATTTCTATGCTGATGGAGTATGTTATATCGTTATACATGAAATTCTCAAATTGTTGGAATATTCAATGTCTTATATAGTTCTTACTTATTATTAACAGATTACACTTTTAGATTATATATGGTTACGTATGATATCCTGATTTATAAGGTTAAGAGTTAGGCCAACCCCATTTTGATATTCCATTAAATAATGTTTATCAATCCATATCAAGCTAGTTCTATAATTTCTTGATATTATTATTAGACTCCAATCAATGTTATGTATATTATTTGGACTGGGGTCCCACAGATATATCAGTGTGGTTAGATTATTAAGTCTTTCATTTATATCTTTATTTATGTTTTCATATGTTTATTTGATATGGTACAGGATGATCTTGTTTTGGCTTAATCCCCTTTTGGTACAAGAATGTAATTGTAAGGATTAATGTAGATATGCACTATATTGTATCATTTCGTTCAGACCATTGGGTTTCATGCTCTGTAACCAAAAGATCCACTTGGATTCAGCTCTTAAGAGGGTATTTTCCATATCACCTCCCCTGATACCCAAAGTGAGTCTTTGTAAGACCCAACATTTTAATTCTGGTTTACTGTCATGATAATCTAAAAAGTGTCTTGCAACAGATGTGAGTTTTTTATCTTTCTCAAGATCTTTCTTGGCATTTTTTATATTTCCCAGATGTTCACCTAGTCTTCTTCTGAGTTCTCTAGTGGACATTCCCACGTATTTTTTGTTGCAGCTGCATTCCAAGCAATATATTACATTGTATGTTCTACAGTTGAATAAGCCATTAATTTTTTTCACACCTTCTGGGAAGATGGGCATTTCTTTGATGTTCTTCATATAAATACAAAATTTACATGCACCACATGGATAAGTGCCCGTTAGGCCATCCTTTCTAGTACTAGGTTTCCTTGCAAAATGACTCTTCATTTCTTTATCTCTGATTGTTGGAGCCTTTTTCCAACTGATGGCAACCTTATCTCCCACATTTTTGGCTAGATCTCCATCAGTATGTAATAT
This sequence comes from Bombina bombina, assembly GCF_027579735.1. Taxonomy (NCBI): domain Eukaryota; kingdom Metazoa; phylum Chordata; class Amphibia; order Anura; family Bombinatoridae; genus Bombina; species Bombina bombina. The sequence goes on from NC_069502.1 coordinate 1,401,236, forward strand.
GTGAACATGTTTGTTCAAAATTGTGGTTATTTCTTTATGGGCTACGTTGTATGTGCCTACAAAACGGATTCTGGTATCTTTATTCTGTTTTTGTTTTGGAAATAGTAAGTCATTTCTATTCATATGTAGTGCTTTGTGATATGCTCTTTTGAGAATACTATTTGGGTATCCTCTGCTTTTCAATCTTGTTTTTAGATCTTTTGATTCTTTTTTAAAGGTATCAATTTCTGAGCAATTTCTACGTATTCGTAAGAATTCTCCATATGGAATGGCTTTTTTGGTAGAAGGGTGGTGTGCACTATCAAAAGATAATATAGAGTTTGTAGCTGTTTCCTTTCTGTGTATACCAGATTGTACATATCCAAACATATCTCTTGACATAGTCAAGTCGAGGAATGTTACTGCCGTCTTACTGATTTCGAAGGTTAGTTTTAGATTGAGATCATTACAGTTTAACTCTTGTGTGAACTGTTTAAACCTTGATTCATCCCCTTTCCATAGAATGAATACATCATCTATGTACCTGAGCCATACCAGTATGTTGTCCATATATTTTTCCATTTTTTCTCCAAATACGTGTTCTCGCTCCCACCATCCAAGATATATGTTGGCATATGTTGGGGCACATGCAGTGCCCATGGCAGTGCCACGTATTTGGAGATAGAATTTATCGTTGAAGACAAAGTAATTATGACTCAGGACAAATTTTAAGAGTTTCAATACAAATTCATTTTTGAGTGTGTTTGCACTTGGTTCCATTTCTAGGAAGTACCCTACTGCGTGACATCCCCATTTATGCTCTATCGACGTATATAGGGACTCAACATCGCATGTTGCAAGTAGAGTGTCAGAGTCAAGGGTCATGCCTTCAATTTTGTTCAGAATGTCCATGGTGTCCCTTGTATATGAGGGGAGAGAGAGTACTATGTCCCTAAGTCTTAGATCAATATATTGTGATGCCTGTTCACATAGGCTTCCAATGCCTGACACAATTGGTCTGCCTGGAGGTATTTTCTGATTTTTATGCACTTTTGGTAGCAAGTATAGCGTAGCTACTTTAGGGTTACTGACACTTAGGAATTTGTATTCTCTCTTGTCTATCAATTCGTCTTTTTTTGCTGTTTCCATTAAGTTGTTATAGTTTGCTAGGAATTCCTGTGTGGGATTTCCCCAAAGAGATTTATAGCAGCTTTTATCCCCTAGTTGTTTCTTAGCTTCAATCAGATATAATTCAGTAGGCCAAATAACAACATTTCCTCCCTTATCTGAAGATTTTATCACCACATCCTCCAATTTCTGAATATCTTTCAATGCGTTAGATTCCTTTTCACTGATATTTTTTGATTTTTCATCACGAAGTTTAAGGATATCTCTAATCACTACCTTTTGATAGGTGTCTATTTCTGGAAACTGGCAGATTTGAGGCATATATGTGGATTTCTTGACTAATTTCTTTCTCCAGTCATTACTGTTTGTATCTTCTATTTCATTATCCTCTAACAGAGATACCAGATCCATAATGGCTTGTGTGTCACAATCAGTATCTTCATGTTTGGCAAATATTTTATTTAGTGCCATCTTTGTGGTAAAAAGATGTATATCTTTTATGATTTCGAAATAGTCTATGTTGTTAGTCGGGGAGAAGGAGAGGCCTTTTTTCAGAACGTTAATGTGATCTTGGGACAGTACTTTGTTGGACAGATTTATAATTTGTAGGTCTGTGGTCTTTACCATCTCGGTCTCTTCGACCAATCCTCCTTGTTGCGGTCGTTCCCGTACCCCCATCTTGACCTGTTCCTGAGGTTGCGCTCTGTTTTTCCCTCCCCTCCTTTTTCCTTTGTTTTTGGTTTTGTACTTGTCTCGTTTTTTGACTCGGTCTGTGATAGTATGGCGAGTCTTTCGTTGGCACTGGATACTAATAGCCTTCTGTTGGAAGTGCCCTCCTCCGCATCTTCAGCTGCTGATGATTCATACTCAGATGTAGAAATTTCATCTTTGTCTCCTTTAGGTGGTAGGAAATTTCTCCTCCGTCTTGGGTTCTGTTCGTCCCACGTAAAGACTCTCCCTTTCTCAAAGTCTTTGATGTTCCCGCTTAGTTTATCACATTTTGTTTTAATTATTTCTCTTTCTTTTGAGTCTAATTCATCCCTTAGGCTTTTATATGCAGCTTTAAAATTGTCTAGAGATTCAAATTTGGCTAATTTCGTTGTTATTTCAGATATTTCTGTGCCTAGTTCTTCAACAATTTCTGTTTCATAATCCGATAGTATGGCGACAAGTACTTCTGAGCAGGAAATTAGGGCTTGTTCCCATCTTCCCCTATAGCTTTCTATATGGAAGCTGAAAGATGGAAATAGCCTCACTCTTAAACCTCTAGGGATTATATGCTTGGCTAGGTACTTGTCGTATGCACTTTTATTCCACACAGAACGTGTGTGTTTTCTGAGCAGTTCAACAAATTCTTTCAGACCGGATTCCCAGTTATCAATTTCTGTAGGTTTATAACCTTCAGCTGATAGGTTGGCAAATGTTTTATCTATGTTAACTTTGCGATCCTTTTCTCTCTTTAGAAAATCTTCCATTAAATTAATGGAAGCCATAATTCCCCCAGGAAATGACTACTGAATAGTCTGGGTTAAACTTGTACAGTATGTGGAGTCCCTATGACCTCTAGGGAAAGAGGGGGGGAGGTTTTTGGGGTTTGTCCCTCGAAACCTATTGAAACAGAACCTGAGTGTTTACAGTAGGTAGTGCCTTATGCCAAATAATAAGAATTATTAACAAAAGAAGGACAGAAAAAGTGAAGCATATTGGGCACACATATAAGGGTCAAAACCAATACTATATTGCAGTGTGGTGTGTCGTTAATTAATTAAAACTTAACTTTTATATCAATTTGAATAAAAAATTGTGGAGATTTCCACCATTGAGTGTTTAAAAATATATTAAAATTGTGTCCGAGTGATACTCGGTGCGCAAAGGCTCCTCTCAGGTGTGATACAGTGATCAGTTTGTATCGCACTGTCCTGTTGGGCTAGTTCAACAGAATCAATACTAATAACCTTAACTAAATATTATTCACACAAGATGTTTAGTACCATAACCATTAGTTATATTGTTAGATGATAACAAGTGATAATTGATCATTCAAATACTACTCCATTCCCATATGTTAGGAGTGTAATAACGATGTCAGTCTATTCAACCACTACTTGGATATATGTGGGAGTATGTTATTATCACAACATGATTATTTGCGGTTTTTATTTGTAAAGAGCGTTATTATGTTCAGTACAATTTTATTGGTAGGTATCTGTGACCTTGAAGTTGTAGCACAGTTCACTGAATTCTATTAGTGTGGAGAATGACTTATAAAGGATACGTATATATCAGATTAACTTTCCCATAAAAATTATTCAGAGAAAAAAATATCGCTAATGGAAGTGTGATTATTTTCATTCCCCGTGTTTTTTGTGACACTGTTTGCACTTCTGTTTCTAATTAAATTCAAATAGATGTTTGTACAGATAACGTATGATTCTAAGGTTATACAGAGTCAAGTGGCACTATACAGGCTTGTAGACAGCGATAGCCTGAATTGTACGTGATTATATTATGAGGCTAAATAGCCAAAACCATTTAAATTCAGGCTATGAATATCGCTCTAGTAAAAAAGCGCTGTAGTTATACTAGACCATGAAATATTACCCAGAATCAATTGGTACTAAGATAATCTGTCCCCTAGCGATAGCCTAAAGTTTGAGCAATGTGCTCCGATACAAGTAAGGCTAACTTGAACCTAAATCAATATTGTTGGCAGGCTAGTACTCGCTATGGTGGATTACCAGTGATTTAAATTAAAGTTTTTAAGGTTAAAGATAAGGTGCCTGAAAGAGGCCAACAATTAATACTAAACCCAACTAAACCCAACGGACTAAGTGAGAGGAGCAGTACTTTTAAAGGATCATCAGCCAATCGCATGGCCGATTACATTCTTGGCAATAAATATCAACCTATCGGCTGCTCTCTAGCATCTTACAGTGTTACGATGACATAGTAGCGTCATCGTCAGCTGTGGCCTATAAGACGCGGGGGTGTGTCTGTTATCGTAGTCCAATAGATTTCTTGTGTGGTGTTTATGTTTTCATGACAGCTTGTCTTGACGTGTATTTAAGTGATCAACAGAAATTACAAATACCCCATATGTTTATTATTTAGTACCGGGCAAGTATCAGAACATCTGTCCGTAATGGTTGACAATATATGTTGTTTGATGGCCAAAGCAGAGATCATGATATTTTCACACTCCCATTTTTATCGCGGGTATTGCCTTACCTTTTCTACTGGATCTTATGATGGGATGTTTTGTGTACTCATATCAGTGCTTTATTCATATACATTTGACGATCAACATTAATAACAGTTTTCTTATACATATGTGCAATTCTGATACATGGCAGAGGGGCAATTCATCGCTATTGTGACATCACTATTATTTCCACAATAATTGTTATGTAGTTATGTTACGTTTCATTCTGCATTAATTTTTTACAATATGTTTCCACTGCAAGGTTTGTGTTCGTATCTTTAATGTTAGAAGGACATGAATTTACAATTTGATTCAATGTTTGTGTCTTTGTGTGTTCAAAGACATAATACTCATATAACATAATTTCTATGCTGATGGAGTATGTTATATCGTTATACATGAAATTCTCAAATTGTTGGAATATTCAATGTCTTATATAGTTCTTACTTATTATTAACAGATTACACTTTTAGATTATATATGGTTACGTATGATATCCTGATTTTTAAGGTTAAGAGTTAGGCCAACCCCATTTTGATATTCCATTAAATAATGTTTATCAATCCATATCAAGCTAGTTCTATAATTTCTTGATATTATTATTAGACTCCAATCAATGTTATGTATATTATTTGGACTGGGGTCCCACAGATATATCAGTGTGGTTAGATTATTAAGTCTTTCATTTAAATCTTTATTTATGTTTTCATATGTTTATTTGATATGGTACAGGATGATCTTGTTTTGGCTTAATCCCCTTTTGGTACAAGAATGTAATTGTAAGGATTAATGTAGATATGCACTATATTGTATCATTTCGTTCAGACCATTGGGTTTCATGCTCTGTAACCAAAAGATCCACTTGGATTCAGCTCTTAAGAGGGTATTTTCCATATCACCTCCCTTGATACCCAAAGTGAGTCTTTGTAAGACCCAACATTTTAATTCTGGTTTACTGTCATGATAATCTAAAAAGTGTTTTGCAACAGATGTGAGCTTTTTATCTTTCTCAAGATCTTTCTTGGCATTTTTTATATTTCCCAGATGTTCACCTAGTCTTCTTCTGAGTTCTCTAGTGGACATTCCCACGTATTTTTTGTTGCAGCTGCATTCCAAGCAATATATTACATTGTATGTTCTACAATTGAATAAGCCATTAATTTTTTTCACACCTTCTGGGAAGATGGGCATTTCTTTGATGTTCTTCATATAAATACAAAATTTACATGCACCACATGGATAAGTGCCCATTAGGCCATCCTTTCTAGTACTAGGTTTCCTTGCAAAATGACTCTTCATTTCTTTATCTCTGATTGTTGGAGCCTTTTTCCAACTGATGGCAACCTTATCTCCCACATTTTTGGCTAGATCTCCATCAGTATGTAATATGTGAACATGTTTGTTCAAAATTGTGGTTATTTCTTTATGGGCTACGTTGTATGTGGCCTACAAAACGGATTCTGGTATCTTTATTCTGTTTTTGTTTTGGAAATAGTAAGTCATTTCTATTCATATGTAGTGCTTTGTGATATACTCTTTTGAGAATACTATTTGGGTATCCTCTGCTTTTTAATCTTGTTTTTAGATCTTTTGATTCTTTTTTAAAGGTATCAATTTCTGAGCAATTGCTACGTATTCGTAAGAATTCTCCATATGGAATGGCTTTTTTGGTAGAAGGGTGGTGTGCACTATCAAAAGATAATATAGAGTTTGTAGCTGTTTCCTTTCTGTGTATACCAGATTGTACATATCCAAACATATCTCTTGACATAGTCAAGTCGAGGAATGTTACTGCCGTCTTACTGATTTCGAAGGTTAGTTTTAGATTGAGATCGTTACAGTTTAACTCTTGTATGAACTGTTTAAACCTTGATTAATCCCCTTTCCATAGAATGAATACATCATCTATGTACCTGAGCCATACCAGTATGTTGTCCATATATTTTTCCATTTTTTCTCCAAATACGTGTTCTCGCTCCCACCATCCAAGATATATGTTGGCATATGTTGGGGCACATGCAGTGCCCATGGCAGTGCCACGTATTTGGAGATAGAATTTATCGTTGAAGACAAAGTAATTATGACTCAGGACAAATTTTAAGAGTTTCAATACAAATTCATTTTTGAGTGTGTTTGCACTTGGTTCCATTTCTAGGAAGTACCCTACTGCGTGACATCCCCATTTATGCTCTATCGACGTATATAGGGACTCGACATCGCATGTTGCAAGTAGAGTGTCAGAGTCAAGGGTCATGCCTTCAATTTTGTTCAGAATGTCCATGGTGTCCCTTGTATGTGAGGGGAGAGAGAGTACTATGTCCCTAAGTCTTAGATCAATATATTGTGATGCCTGTTCACATAGGCTTCCAATGCCTGACACAATTGGTCTGCCTGGAGGTATTTTCTGATTTTTATGCACTTTTATGCACTTTTGGTAGCAAGTATAGCGTAGCTACTTTAGGGTTACTGACACTTAGGAATTTGTATTCTCTCTTGTCTATCAATTCGTCTTTTTTTGCTGTTTCAATTAAGGTGTTATAGTTTGCTAGGAATTCCTGTGTGTGAAAGGGTAAGGCAATAGCCGCGATAAAAATGGGAGTGTGAAAATATCATGATCTCTGCTTTGGCCATCAAACAACATATATTGTCAACCATTACGGACAGATGTTCTGATACTTGCCCGGTACTAAATAATAAACATATGGGGTATTTGTAATTTCTGTTGATCGCTTAAATGCACGTCAAGACAAGCTGTCATGAAAACATAAACACCACACAAGAAATCTATTGGACTACGATAACAGACACACCCCCGCGTCTTATAGGCCACAGCGGACGATGATGCTACTATGTCATCGTAACACTGTAAGATGCTAGAGAGCAGCAGATAGGTTGATATTTATTGACAAGAATGTAATCGGCCATGCGATTGGCTGATGATCCTTTAAAAGTAGCGTGTGGCGGTCGGGCTGGACGCCTCTGAAAAAGCAGTTGCGAAACACGCGTCAGGCGTTCGCACTGCTCCTCTCACTTAGTCCGTTGGGTTTAGTATTAATTGTTGGCCTCTTTTAGGCACCTTATCTTTAACCTTAAAAACTTTAATTTAAATCACTGGTAATCCACCATAGCGAGTACTAGCCTGCCAACAATATTGATTTAGGTTCAAGTTAGCCTTACTTTTAGGCTATCGCTAGGGGACATATTATCTTAGTACCAATTGATTCTGGGTAATATTTCATGGTCTAGTATAACTACAGCGCTTTTTTACTAGAGCGATATTCATAGCCTGAATTTAAATGGTTTTGGCTATTTAGCCTCATAATATAATCGCGTACAATTCAGGCTATCGCTGTCTACAAGCCTGTATAGTGCCACTTGACTCTGTATAAGCTTAGAATCATACGTTATCTGTACAAACATCTATTTGAATTTAATTAGAAACAGAAGTGCAAACAGTGTCACAAAAAACACGGGGAATGAAAATAATCACACTTCCATTAGCGATATTTTTTTCTCTGAATAATTTTTATGGGAAAGTTAATCTGATATATACGTATCCTTTATAAGTCATTCTCCACACTAATAGAATTCAGTGAACTGTGCTACAACTTCAAGGTCACAGATACCTACCAATAAAATTGTACTGAACATAATAACGCTCTTTACAAATAAAAACCGCAAATAATCATGTTGTGATAATAACATACTCCCACATATATCCAAGTAGTGGTTGAATAGACTGACATCGTTATTACACTCCTAACATATGGGAATGGAGTAGTATTTGAATGATCAATTATCACTTGTTATCATCTAACAATATAAGTAATGGTTATGGTACTAAACATCTTGTGTGAATAATATTTAGTTAAGGTTATTAGTATTGATTCTGTTGAACTAGCCCAACAGGACAGTGCGATACAGACTGATCACTGTATCACACCTGAGAGGAGCCTTTGCGCACCGAGTATCACTCGGACACAATTTTAATATATTTTTAAACACTCAATGGTGGAAATCTCCACAATTTTTTATTCAAATTGATATAAAAGTTAAGTTTTAATTAATACACGACACACCACACTGCAATATAGTATTGGTTTTGACCCTTATAAGTGTGCCCAATATGCTTCACTTTTTCTGTCCTTCTTTTGTTAATAAAATACAAGTCTGTCAAGAGAACTGGAATAGGGGGGGCAGTCTGTAGAGGCTTAGATACAAGGTAATCACAGAGGTAAAACGTATATTAATATAACTGAGATAAGGGGCAGTCTGCAGAGGCTTAGATACAGGGTAATCACAGAGGTAAAAAGTATATTAATATAAATGAGAAAAGGGGCAGTCTGCAGAGAGTTAGATACAAGGTAATCACAGAGGTAAAAAGTATATTAATATAACTGAGATAAGAGGGCAGTCTGCTGAGGCTTAGATACAAGGTAATCACAGAGGTAAAAAGTATATTAATATAACTGAGATAAGGAGCAGTCTGCAGAGGCTTAGATACAGGGTAATCACAGAGGTTAAAAGTATATTAATATAACTGAGATAAGGGGGCAGTCTGCAGAGGCTTAGATACAGGGTAATCACAGAGGTAAAAGTGTATTAATATAACTGAGATAAGGGGCAGTCTGTTGAGGCTTAGATACAAGGTAATCACATAGGTAAAAAGTATATTAATATAACTGAGATAAGGGGCAGTCTGCAGAGGCTTAGATACAAGGTAATCACAGAGGTAAAAAGTATATTAATATAACTGAGATAAGGGGCAGTCTGCAGATGCTTAGATACAGGGTAATCACAGAGGTAAAAAGTATATTAATATAACTGAGATAAGGGTCAGTCTGCAGAGGCTTAGATACAAGGTAATCACAGAGGTAAAAAGTGTATTTATATAACTGAGATAAAGGGCAGTCTGCTGAGGCTTAGATTCAAGGTAATCACAGAGGTAAAACGTATATTAATATAACTGAGATAAGGGGGCAGCATGCAGAGGCTTAGATACAAGGTAATCACAGAGGTAAAAAGTGTATTTATATAACTGAAATAAGGGGCAGTCTGCTGAGGTTTAGATACAAGGTAATCACAGAGGTAAAAAGTATATTAATATAACTGAGATAAGGGGCAGTCTGCTGAGGGTTAGATACAAGGTAAACCCAGAGTTAAAAGTATATTAATATAACTGAGATAAGGGGCAGTCTGCAGAGGCTTAGATACAAGGTAATCACAGAGGTAAAAAGTATATTAATATAACTGAGATAAGGGGCAGTCTGCAGATGCTTAGATACAGGGTAATCACAGAGGTAAAAAGTATATTAATATAACTGAGATAAGGGGCAGTCTGCAGAGGCTTAGATACAAGGTAATCACAGAGGTAAAAAGTGTATTTATATAACTGAGATAAGGGGCAGTCTGCTGAGGCTTAGATTCAAGGTAATCACAGAGGTAAAACGTATATTAATATAACTGAGATAAGGGGGCAGCATGCAGAAGCTTAGATACAAGGTAATCACAGAGGTAAAAAGTGTATTTATATAACTGAGATAAGGGGCAGTCTGCTGAGGTTTAGATACAAGGTAATCACAGAGGTAAAAAGTATATTAATATAACTGAGATAAGGGGCAGTCTGCTGAGGGTTAGATACAAGGTAATCACAGAGGTAAAAAGTATATTAATATAACTGAGATAAGGGGCAGTCTGCTGAGGGTTAGATACAAGGTAAACCCAGAGTTAAAAGTATATTAATATAACTGAGATAAGGGGCAGTCTGCAGAGGCTTAGAAACAAGGTGATCACAGAGGTAAAACATATATTAATAAAACTGAGATAAGGGGCAGTCTGCTGAGGCTTAGATACAAGGTAATTACAGAGGTAAAACATATATTAATAGAACTGAGATAAGGGGCAGTCTGGTGAGGCTTAGATACAAGGTAATCACAGAGGTAAAACGTATATTAATATAACTGAGATAAGGGGCAGTCTGCAGAGGCTTAGATACAGGGTAATCACAGAGGTAAAAAGTGTATTAATATAACTGAGATAAGGGGCAGTCTGCAAAGGCTTAGATACAAGGTAATCACATAGGTAAAAAGTATATTAATATAACTGAGATAAGGGGGCAGTCTGCAGAGGCTTAGATACAAGGTAATCACAGAGGTAAAAAGTATATTAATATAACTGAGATAAGGTGCAGTCTGCAGAGGCTTAGACACAAGGTAATCACAGAGGTAAAACGTATATTAATATAACTGAGATAAGGGGCAGTCTGCAGAGGCTTAGATACAAGGTAATCACAGAGGGAAAATGTATATTAATATAACAGTGCTGGTTATGAAAAAAGAGGTAATAAAGGGATGTAAAGTAGACTGTCCCTTTAAATAGAATCTCCTGTTACAACAGTTACCAGTTTGAGCAGTTTCTAATAATTAATAAAAAGCCTCTCTAAATCATTGTTAAAGGGATATGAAATAAAAAATATATTTTGTGATTCAGACAGAGCAAACCATTTAAAAACAAAAATCCAAATTACTTTTATTATCAAATTTGCTTTGTTCCTTTGAAATCCTATGTTGAAGAGCTACCTAGGCACCTGGAGCGCTACAGGAAATAGTGCAGCCGAGTGCTCTGGCAAAAGGATTACATTCTTACTAAACTGCTGCCATATAATGCTCCAGAAATGGGCTCCTAAGCTTATGTCCCTGCTTTTCAACAAACGAGAAGAAAGAAAATGTGATAATAGAATTAAATTAGACAGCTGTGTAAAATCGCTGCTCCGTCTGAATCATGAAAGAAGCATTTGGGGTTTAATGATTTAATGAGGCAAAAACTAATCTAAGGTGCTGAGATTTCTCATGAGAGTTCTGGTGGATTGGATTGGTGGCCCAATATGAAAACAGTTATAAGAAATCAGGACATTAATGTCACTTAAGAGGACATGGGCACAAAAGATATCTCGGTTCTATCTAAAAGAGACTGTTTTATAATGTATTCCAGCGCTCCGGTGGCGGCGGTGTCCAGATCGGCAGATTGGGGGTTAAAATTTTTATTTTAGTGTTTGCGATGCGGGAGGGCCTCGGTTTAGGGGTTAATAGGTAGTTTATGGGTGTTAGTGTACTTTTTAGCACTTTAGTTTTATGCTACAGCGTTGTAACATTAAAACTCTTAACTACTGACTTTAAAATGCGGTAGGACTCTTGACAGGAGAGGGTGTACCGCTCACTTTTTGGCCTCCCAGGACAGACTCGTAATAACGGCGCCATGGAAGTCCCATAGAAAAAAGACTTTACGGAGTTTACGTAAGTCGTTTTGCGGTAAGGCCAAAGAAGTGTGCGGTGACCCTAAACCTTCAAGACTCGCAATACCAGCGGGCGTAAAAAGCAGCGTTAGGACCTCTTAATGCTGCTTTTTTACCCTAACGCAAAACTTGTAATCTAGCCTAGAGTTTATCCTTAAAGAGGGGATTCTCTGTAATGATATGCAAATGAGCTTTGCTCTACCTCACCTTTTAAACAGGGATATTAGTTTTTAGTAAAAATAAATCAACGTTGAAAACCATACGTTTATCCTCAGCAGCAGCATACAGTACTGGGCTAGTTGGTGATTGGAGGCTATGCACATATGCACTTTGTCATTTGCTCACCAGATGAGCTGAGCTGCATTCCAGTAGTGCATTGATGCTCTGGAGAGGACTAGAGGGCTAGATTACGAGTGGCATGCTAACATTTAGCGTAAAGCTTGTGCGCAAGTTAAATCCCCCCCTGTATTACAAGTTGAAAGTAAATGCGAAAGCGTGAACACAATAGCGATTTAAGCTAGAATGATTACCGCGTCTTACGAGCTCTGGTTAACTGTTACATGAGTCAAAAAAGTGTCACAAAACACATAAAAAATATCTTTAAATTCACTGTTCTGTCCCTATATAAATCCCTGGTAAGACCTCACCTTGAGTATGAAGTGCACTTCTGGGGTCCGATCTAAAAAAAAAAAAAAAAGACATTGCAGATTTAGAAAAAGTTCAGCAAAAGGCCACAAAGCTAATAAGGGGAATGGAGAATTTAAGCTATGAGGAGAGGTCAGCCAAACCGGGTCTGTTTTCTCTAGAATAAAGGCACTTAAGAGGGGACATGATTTCTTTATATAAATATATTCAAGGCCCATATACAGAGATAGCAGAAGCTCTGTTTATTCCAAGAAAATTGTTTGTGACAAGAGGTTACAATTTAATGCTGGAGGAAAGGAGATGAGGGCCCCTATTTAAGAAAGTCTGGCGGACCTGATCCGGCAGTGCGGATCAGGTCCGCCAGACCTCGCCGCCGTATTCAGCATTGCACCAGCAGCTAACAAGAGCTGCTGGTGCAACGCCACCCCCTGCAGACTCGTGGCCAATGGGCCTCCAGCAGGGGGGTGTCAATCAACCCGATCGTACTCGATCGGGTTGATTTCCGGCGATGTCTGTCCACCTGCTCAGAGCAGGCGGACAGGTTATGGAGCAGCGGTCTTTGTGACCGCTGCTTCATAACTGCTGTTTCTGCAGGCTCGCCAGAAACACGGGGCATCAAGCTCCATTCGGAGCTTGATAGAAAGGCCCCTTAATCTCCTGCAATGGAAACATTTTTTCACTGTAAGCAATAAAATTGTGGATCTCATTACAAATGGTTTGGATACATTTCTGGCTAGAAACAGAATTCAGAGATATGATTGCTTGTGTTAAATGAGTCACTTTATTAATGGGATTAATTTAAGTTTAACTGGAGCTTTTTTGTAAGTATATTAGATTTGTAAAGGTTGAACATGATGGACTTCTGTCTTTTTTTCCCCCTTATCTACTATGTTACTATTTTACACTCATAATAGCACTATCTAATAACAATTAATAAAAGTTATACGCAAGAAGCAAAAGGAAAAAAAACTGCTACTGACAACCAAAATGCTGGAATCAGGTAAAAGTTTATTCAATCACAGTCAAGGGGTCATTACAGACTGGAGCACCTGACATGTTTCGCACAGGCGTACCTGCGCTTCATTAGAGGTGAATAAACTTTTACCTTATTCCCGCACTTTGGTTGTCAGCAGCAGTTTTTCCTTTTGCTTCTTGGTTGTATTTGCGGCTGGAGAGTGCTACTTGGACTGCTCAAATCGACATCCAAGTAGCAGTTTCTGGATTACGTGTAGCTGTTTCTTACCTCCAGACTCATCTATCTACAAATTTTACTGGGAATTGAATGATTCAGCATGCAGCGGGGGTAGCCACTTTTGTCACTACCCATTTTGTGATAGTGTTAGGAGATTTCTTGATGTGTCTAGTTTTCATTGACTCACATAGAAGTGACAGGTGTTCCATCACTTTAACGGGATTTATTCAGGCATGATCACTTTTTTTTCATCATTCAGAGCTTGATATCTGTGATGTATTAATACAATTTTAATATGTACTTGTTATGAGATGTCTTGTAATTAGCTTTTGGTATTGGTATTAAATAATATCTGCATTGTCTACCATAGCGTTAATTTAATTTTATCTTTATTTATAGTATACTTTATGTATGTCTACCATCGTTGTTTGCGTTAATTGGATTCCACCTTTATTTATAGTATACTTTATGTATTGTCTACCATACGGCTAGATTACGAGTTTTGCGTTAGAGGCTATGCGGTGCTAACAAGCAGTTTATGCTCACCACTCACTTACAGACAGCGCTGGTATTACGGGTTTTACAAACCCGGCGTTAAAAAGCAAGAAGTGGAGGGGCGGAGCAATCCAGGCACCTGAACGGTCGCACATTGAGAGAGCTCTGCTCATATAACATATGTAATTCACAACAAGACCACTCAGTACTGCCCAATATACCACAAAATTGTACCCGATGACCTAGAGTACGGGACTACTGCTTTTGGAGGTGAAACGAGGGCCTGAACAGCCAAATTAGAGCAAGTTTTCTTTTCTCATTGCAGCATACAAGCCTGGGAAGGAGCGGCCAATTTTTTAAAAATTTTTTGGAGCATGAGGAGCTCAGAGTAAATGCTGAGCCAAGTACGGCTAACAGCAATTCATATGACAAGTCATGTAATGCTTTCCCCGTGCGGTTCCTGAGGGCCATTACGGCTAGCTTGCTGACAGGAGAACTTTAACGACAGCCTAATATAAAATTCATTGAGAACCTGCGCAATAGAGAGCCAGAGCCTCACCCTCAGCAGGGGAAAACATTTCAACGAACCTGAGACTGGGACATGGTTACGGAGTTACAGATTGCTTGCGCTTTACGTGCATTAAGCAGCAAGTTTGATCTCTATCATTCCACACTGATACAAGAATTAAGGTCTACCTGCGAACCCACGCAGGGACTGTTGGAAGACACTACAGAGACCCTTGATGACAACCTCACTATTCTCGAGGCTACCAATCTGCCATCTATAGAGACTCTATCTGCAGAGGACAATATCGCCGAGGTCAGCAGTGGACTGGGCGGAGGGTATGGAGGTAATTTTCCTGAGGGCTCTGAGCGGATATTAGATGTACCAATATGGAAAAGCACACAGATAGGACTTCTTTATTTATATGCCGCTGGTGAAATACTCTGGTTTTCATCCAAAATCTGTGACATTATGCCGCACCATCAGACAGAGAAAGCTGTTCCCCAGATGCCGCTCACTCTCAATAAAAATATCGTGCAACACACATGGGAGTCAGTTATAGCCTTACTACACAAGCTGACGGGAGTACCTAAGCCCTTCTCATCCATAAATGAGGTAGCGGATACACTTACTGTCTCCTGGGAGAAGCCTCTGTTGCTGTCCACGATGTGGAGCTCAGACCTATCGAATGCAGGGCCGATTTTCAAACGGCTCTCTCTCCAACATATAAGGCCCAGGAAAATCACATTCATGAGACTCCCCTATAGAAGTTTTGGCAGAGTTGGGGTCGGCTAGTTATATTATGTACACTCCGTGGGATGCCTTGTTATAAGGTATCCACAGTTCTGGAACGCTTCCCATATTCTCCTGAGGACAGTTCAAAGAGGACATTATTACTTAATGACGGTTAGCAACCTGAGATATGCCCTCATTCTTGTTGTATGCTATTGGGTGTATATGTAGCCTACATTTAGAGGGGACTCTAAGTTAGGAACTTTACGTGTTCTTCAGATCTCATATTGTTCCCCCTGCTCCCTTACCTATTCCAGTTTCATTGCCATGTTACTTGTTTGGGCAGTTATTACTTTGCCTATGTTTTACCTTCAATTCTGTATATTGAGAACCTCACAGTAATACCACATATGGGAGCGGTTTAGGCCGCAATGTTTTATACTACCTATTCTCCCTATAGAATTATACTATATATCTCTTTTATGTAACTTGCAGATTCCTAATTTTCACTAGTCATGATACACTGGCAATGGGGGTCCCCTTTACGGAGAAACAGAGTCTCACCTTAAGCTCTAATTTCACTAAAAATCAGTTATTCACATGTATATTAGTACTTATGAATGCTCAGCTGTCTTTGTACTACACTATGTTTTTGTGTTTTAGCGAATTGCTAGATTATTACACTTTACGGAGCTCTGTTGTTTTCGCTGGAAATTGGGGCTTCTCTACTTCTCAGGGATCTGATTACCCCCAACAACAATTATTTGATCATATAATGATAATCCAAAAGGAGTTTAGTTAACACGGTCATATAGCTGTTTAACTCAAGGGTTTGTTATTATTAGCTCGGTAATAACTGTATATCCCTAAAGCACTTTTAATCCAAATTTCTCCATAGCTATGCCCAGATTGCAATGAGTTCCTTAAATGCTATCACAATTTCTTTTGTTATCTGTTGATATGTTCTCCTTTTTGCTTTTCCATGCACAAACTATCCAGAACTTTGAGTATATATCATAAGTATTCATTGGCTGATACGAGGGGAGCGGGAGAAAACACAGGTTACCCTTTCAGCTCCTCCTGCAAACCTCTTAGGGAGCCCTTTTGTCTTTAAACCATTGACAAGGTATCTTTTGCAGGCACATACCTAATAGTAATAATATACTCAATTACTATCCATAACCTACTCTTCTAAGGCACATTACATCCTTATATTCTTGTCTTATTCCTTGGTCCATATATTATGACACATTATTATAATTCGCCTGTATGTAGATCACACCTGGAAGATCAAAATGAGATGTCTTTCGTGTTAATGCTATACAATGCCCTCATTGGCTCCTATATTAAAATATAGGATTTTACTTAGCTAACTTGGAGGGATATAAGAGTCATATGGGTCTCATAGCTGCAGACAGCACCCTACATCGCAATCTAATCATACCCTGCCTCACGAGCCTAACAAATCTTCTCATGTTATGCATATTATACTTAGCCTTAGTCTATGTTTCTTGTTAATCGAGTATGCTCACCCTCGTTTTGTACCTCTCTTTACCCGAGTTAAAAGGCTTAGTTAGAATTGTTTACATCCATCCCTATGCATAACTACTCCTCTAACAACATACTGATGATTTATTCTGGCGTACATATCAGGGTGCCAAATCTCATCTGCCCCAACTCTATGTTCATATACTTCCTATTGTGTCACAGCTGCCTTCTATAGTTGCTTGGGGACAAATATATCTTATAGTGTTAGATGTAACTACTCGCACTGAATTAACTAAATCTATATAGCTTCACTCGACACGGTGTCATGCAGTAACCCAAGCATATCTTAAGGTACTATCTACATCTCAGAGTCACATATTACGATATTCCAAGGTGTCCTACTTGCTCATAATTGGCCTTTACAACGGAGCTAGCTCTAAGAGGGCCAAACTCATACACACAGGATTCTGCATGTTTATGCTATTCAGTCTACATATCTTATATTTATCCGGTGACAGTCTAATTCTGCTTTACTATTTTATTACCATTGTTATGACTTGGTATTATGCTTATACTTAAGTATTTGCGTTAGGCGATATATCCTCTTTACTACACTAGTTACTGCCCTGATTGAGCATCTAGACTAGGTAATACAGTGTGTAGCTTTAGGTTAAACAACAAATAGTCTTTCTTCCTGACCTCAGATACCTACTATTAGAAATGGCTACCCCTCTACTCATACTATATACCCTCTCCCCTGGATACTCTACTATCTTATTGTGGATGGCTCCGTCTCCCCTCTCCCCATTTTCCCCTACAATACAAGCGGCTCTTGCCAGCTGATTTTCCTCCCCTTCCCTATATTCTATGGCCTAAGTGTGGCCGTCACAAAAGCTAACTCCCCACATCTTAATATTATTGGAATAGAAAGGTATGGAATAGTTTCCCAATAGATGTTGGGATCATTTCCCATTTAATATAACAAAAATTGAAGTTCCATTTGATATAGCCCATAGCCTCTCTTTCACATCATCAGGACATACACATACTTATCTCTCACAGTTGTTCTCCTTCATACAAACACATTAAACCTAGACAGGTTGTTTTATATTCCTAGGGGGCAACTTTTATCTCTCTCTAGTCCAATACTTTATTATCAGCACAGACTTGAGAGGCGGAGTTGTATCCTTTGTTCTGTTTTATAGAGTGACCTACATGTTACAACACTGTATGTAATGCTCTGATATATTTACCGCTGATGGGCGAACTTTGTACATTACTTTTCATTGAAACTTCAATAAAAAATAGTTTACAAAAAAAAAAAAAAAATTGCTCCACATCTTACTCAAATACCTGCTCTGCTTACATTAGCGGTGAGCTGGTGTAACGTGCTCGTGCACGATTTCCCCATAGGAATCAATGGGGAGAGCCGGCTGAAAAAAGCCTAACACCTGCAAAAAAGCAACGTTTAGCTCCTAACGCAGCCCTATTGATTCTTATGGGGAAATAAAATTTATGTTTACACCTAACACCCTAACTTGAACCCTGAGTCTAAACACCCCTAATCTTACACTTATTAAACCCCTAATATTCCGTCTCCGACATCGCCGACACCTACATTATAATTATTAACCCCTAATCTGCCTCTCCAGACACCGCCGCCACCTACATTATACTCATGAACCCATAATCTGCTGCCCCCAACATCGCAGCCCCCTACATTATATTTATTAACCCCTAATCTGCCTCCCCCAATGTTGCCGCCACCTACCTACACTTATTAGCCCCTAATCTACCTCCCCCAACGTCACTGCCACTATTCTAAATTTATTAACCCCTAAACCTAAGTCTAACCCTAACCCCCCCTAACTTTAATATAATTTAAATAAATCTAAATAACATTCATTTCATTAACTAAATTATTCCTATTTAAAACTAAATACTTACCTATAAAATAAACCCTAAGCTAGCTACAATATAACTAATAGTTACATTTTAGCTAGCATAGGTTTATTTTTATTTTACAGGCAAGTTTGTATTTATTTTAACTAGGTAGAATAGTTATTAAATAGTTATTAACTATTTAATAAACTACCTAGCTAAAATAAAGACAAATTTACCTGTAAAATAAAACCTAACCTAAGTTACACACCTAACACTACACTATAATTAAATGAATTCCCTAAATTAAATACAATTAAATACAACTTAATAAAATTACAAAAACCCCCACTAAATTACAGAAAATAATAAACAAATTACAAGATTTTTAAAACTAATTACAACTAATCTAATCCCCCTAACAAAATAAAAAAGCCCCCCAAAATAAAAAAAAGCCCTACCCTGCACTAAATTACAAATTGCCCTTAAAAGGGCCTTTTGTGGGCATTGCCCCAAAGTAATCAGCTCTTTTACCTGTAAAAAAATTACAAATCCCCCCCAACATTAAAACCCACCACCCACACAACCAACCCTACTCTAAAACCCACCCAATACCCCCTTAAAAAAACACTAACCCCTTGAAGATCACCTTACCGGGAGAAGTCTTCATCCAACCGGCTGAAGTAGTCCTTCAGACGGGCAGAAGTCTTCATCCAAGCTGGGCAGAAATGGTCCTCCAGATGGGCAGAAGTCTTCATCCAAGCTGGGCAGAAGTGGTCCTCCAGACTGGCAGAAGTCTTCATGCAAGCTGGGCAGAAGTGGTCCTCCAGATGGCAAAAGTCTTCATCCAAGCCGGGCAGAAGTGGTCCTCCAGACGGGCAGAAGTCTTCATCCAGATGGCATCTTCTATCTTCATCCATCCGGCGTGGAGCGGGTACATCTTCAAGACATCCGACGCGGAGCATCCTCTTCTTAAGACGGCTAACACTGAATGAAGGTACCTTTAAGTGGAGTCATCCAAGATGGCGTCCCTTCATTTCCGATTGGCTGATAGAATGCTATCAGCCAATCGGAATTAAGGTAGAAAACATCCTATTGGCTGATGCAATAGGCACTGCCTTAACCTTCTTGGGCATGGAGTTCACCAGAGCTTCACAGGTTCCCACTGGTGCTCAATAGGATTTAGGTCTGGAGACATGTTTGGCCAGTCCATCACCTTTACCCTCAGCTTCTTTAGCAAGACAGTGGTTGTCTTGGAGATGTGTTTGGGGTCATTATTATGATGGAATACTGCCCTGTAGCACTCTAACGCAGTGTTGGGATAGCGCACTTAAAGACAGTTATCTTGAGGTGCGTTATTTAAATATTAAATTTAAAAATAATGTAAAAATAATAAATATTAATAATTGTTATGGATGTTCTAAAAAATTCTAAATACATATGCATTCTATTGATTTTTTAGAATTTAAAAATACTTTTAACATTATTTTTATATTTAATATTTACATAACATGCCTTAAGATAACTGTCTTCAGTTGCGCTAACACGACACAATGTTTGACTTGCAGTGCTAAACCCAAATCGCGATTTGCATATTGTATATTCCAATGTTCTTCGCATATATATTTCTATATAAATCTGATTTCTTTTTAAATACATCTCTACCTATAAATCTATATAAATATATAGGTATAGGAATATATATGTATAGGAATATATACAGATGTATATAGAAATATATATTTATATATAAATATTGGAATGTACATTATTAATAGCTCAGTTCAGGTTAGCGTGCAAGTATATATTTTTTTTCTTCAGTTTACGTGCTTCCTTGAAGTCTATGGGGAGAATAGAGGCTACAGGCTAATACTGGTATACCCCGTACTAAGAGAGGTATAGTGGGACCGAACTTTACTGTGACTGTCTTGCAAAATGCTGTACAGTTGTGAGCTATGTGTTTATACAGCTTTGATTATGTGTATAGAGAAATATTCTGATTATTTTCAGGGTGGACTTACATTATTACCGGCACTACTTGTCCTTCATTTACGCAGTTGAAGAGATCAACTCAAGCAATAACCTTCTACCCAACATCACCCTAGGGTATAAAGTATACGAGTCTTTCGGATATGAACAGATCGCGCTGATGAATATAATGAGAATGTTAACAGGGACAGATGATTTAATACCTAATTACTCCTGTTCAAAAGAGAGAAACATTGTTGCTTTTATTGGAGACAGAATTACTGCGCCGTCTCACTCGATGGCTACACTCACCGGCATGTACGGATATTCCCAGGTACGTGTGTTGTAAGATATGCTTCATAGTTGTAATAAATCTGTAAGGAAGCAGCAGTGTAACAAAATAAAAATAAGTGGGATTTAGTAAGATTGAATTAAATTGACAAAATGGAGTTCAAGAAAGATCCAGCAATGCACAAATACATAATGTACCATTTTTAATGCAGATTTTGTTGTTCTTCTATAGTATGTAAATATTTAATTCCATTTATTATGGGTTTTAAAACAAATGGTGGCTGTTAGACCAGTATTCTGCACTTCACCTAGAACTGAATAATTCGCCATACAAGGCCATGGAGAGCAAAATCAGACATGCACAAAGAATATAGTCTAATTCTGCTTCATACACGCCCCCTTATTGCAACATACTCAGTGGAAAGTTAAAAGTTACAGACATAAACAACGAGATTACATATACGGAGTAGGTTTCAGCGCAGCTGCTGAAACCCACCCTGCCCGTAAGTTCTCTGCCGGCAGATTAGATACTGCTGTAAGTTGGATAGACATTTCTGGAGTCGCTAGTGACTTACGGCAGTTCATGATCTGCCGTCGCCTAAGTAAAAAACGAAAAAAAGTTTAAATCGCCCGTAAAAGTCTAACCCGACTCCCAAAAATGAACCCAACATGCCAAAACCCTATATCCGCCATCCCCCCACATCGCAACTAATAATAAAAGTGATTAACCCCTAAACCGTCATCCCCCCACAACACAATATTCCTAATTAAGAAATTAACCCCTAATCCACCAACACCCACATCACAAAGTACCTAATACATTTATTAACCCCTAATCCCCCATCACCCTACATTGCAAAGTACCTAATTACCCTATTAACGCCTAATACACCAACCCACACATCGCAAACTACCTATTAAAACTATTAACCCCTATTCTGCCAACCCCCCACAATGCAATCTATCTAACTAACTAACCTATTAACCCCTAAACTGCCATCCCCCCACAACGCAAACTACCTAATTAACCTATTGACCCCTAAACCACCATCCGCCCACAAATCAATCTACCTAATTAACCTATTAAGCCCTAAACTGCCATCCCCCCACAACGCAAAGTATTTATCTAATAACTAAGACTCCTAACCTAAGACCCCCTAAATTAACCCCAATTACATAAAATAAAAAAGATAATTTTCTTAAAAAATAAATTAAGAATTACCAAAAAAAAATTACTAACTTAAAATTAAAATAATAAATCCTAACATTACATTAAAAGAAAAACTTACATTAAATTAAAATGAAAAATCTAATATTAAATAAAAATAACTAAGACCCCTAACCTAACACCCCCTAAATTAACCCCAATTACATAAAATAAAAAACATCATTTTCTTAAAAAATAAATTAAGAATTACCAAAAAAAAATATTGTTTTAAAATACATTTTTATTATACAGAAAAAATAGTTTACAAAAGTAATAAAAAATTGAATTAATTTAAATCCAAAATGCACACAGAGTTAATTGACTATCAGTTAAGTTTGCTTTCAATAACAATTATTTACATACCACTCGAAATGACTTCTTTGCAACCAGACACCTTATCTCTTAGATGCTTTAGAGCACTTGAACTTTATTTACAATAAGGTGTTTTTTTTTTTTTTTTAAAATATATTTTTATTGAGGATTAGAATATACATACAGACATTCCACTATAACAAATCAAACAGTATAACATTTACATATAATATGTTCCTTAGCATAGATTATACATTATGCAAGGAGGCACAAATATGTGGACAGGAGAAAATATAATTAGTACAACATTGTTACCAGCTATCTAAGCGACCACAACTTGATATAACCAGCAGAAATAGAAGAATATTATCTAGTGGTAATCCTCGATTTTTTGCCTCCTAACCAAAAATAGGGTCTCTATTTGACCATTAACACATCAATTATAGCAAATTTAAGGAGGTTTACAAGAATATAAGGTCCCCTATGGACCTTTTGGGTGCTATTGAAACTAATAAAACATGACTATATCAAATAGAACTTGTAGAATATTTATAATCATGCCTCATGAAGGGTAGGGGGGGGTTATAACGGCAACTGCTATGTATAATACGATTTAACCAAAGTTTAGGGAGTTTCGTGTGGGGTCTGTGCTCCCATGCCTAATCATTAAGCTATATGATGGGGGAGCGGAGTTTGTCATGATATAAAGGGCTCATGCCATATGTACTCTATAACATCTTCAAAAGGGGGTATATCATATTCTCTATAAAGATATGCAGAGGCTTAACTTCCTTGCTCATACAGGACCCATCAAAGAGTCAATAAAATTGCAGGGAGTTTAGTTTATCACTGCTACTGTGTTCTATATTATATCAGCTAATATTTCAGGAGGTAGGCTAGATTCAAAACCTATATACAGCATGTTGAACAGTCAGGGAGGTCTCACAGGTTCAGAAATACCCATAAAAATATGTTTATGTACCTTATACAGCTATAAACCGTTCATTCACATAATATCTGCAAAATAAGACATACAAATATCTCTACAGAGGATGCATACATTACATGGATAACCCTGTGTCTTGTGGTATCTTGCAGTGAAGAATATCAGCTATTGCTTAATCTGTCTTACCAGGGTCTCATATGATCGAAGAGTTCTCTAGGAGTTCAGCATAAGCTTTTTCATACTGCCACTTACTGCTGCGCTAGAAATGTAAACAAAGGAGCAAAAACCCCACTTCCCTAGTGAATGTAGAATTGTGGTCATACTCCCCTCTAGTGGACATGTCCGGTAAAGGCATATAGATCAAACAGTAAAAATTGAAAATAATCAGCCTGCGCCGGAGTGTAAATAGGAAGCCAACCACAAGCATGGGGAATAAAAATAGAAAGTAATATATATGGGCGGCTAATTGCTGCATACCTAATTTACCCCAGTACAGCTAATATCTATTTATAACATATAAAGATAAGCCCTTACAACAGTACCCTGCTATTAAAACTAACACATAAAAGAAATGGAGAACGATACATCAAACTGTGCATAATAGAACATTGGCACTTATCATTTTGCTGATATATCTAGAGGTAACTATACCTTAACACTAGACTAGGCTGTCACCTGGCATAGAAAACTAAACTAATGTAATAGGCATTATATCTTTTGGGTAAATAGGTGACAGATTATTGATCCGGATGGAAAACATGGGCATTGACCTGGATATAAGTTACGGCTGAGGTACATAGATAGATAGAAACAAAAAGAAACAGCATTAACAGCACATTAGTTAGAAACATTGATTAAACTTAATATACAGTTTGTCTGCAACTAGCATACATCTATAGAATAGGTGAGAAGGTAAGGCTAACGACTATCCAACCCCCTTCTTGAGGGCAATCATTTTCTGGAAGATACGTTGCAACTGCCAGATTTCAAAGCATCATCTCACACATAGCGAAGGACATATGAAGTACGTGATCACAGTATACTCCACAAACAAAATAGCGCTGTAGGGCTGACTCTCTGCTGAGTTTCTCAAAATGAGCCGCACTCTGATGTAGTCTATCTGGAACAGTACAAAGAAGACTCCGGCCACTTGTATACAATTTAGACTCCTGCGGTGTAGTGTTAACTGCATCTTAGTGGCTAAGGAAATGTGTGGCTCCTAGGCATATAACCCTCTCTGTATAGTCCTCTGACTCACCATCCAAATATAACTGATCATGTTCCCGAGGATCGTCCGCCTCCTCTGGGCCCAAGACAGCAGTATAGCCAGACAAGGACGTCTCTTCAGCAACTTCTCTCCTTAGAGCCGTAGATAAATAGCTGAAACTCAGCAGCTGTTCCCGAGTAGCTCTCTCCCCACACACTTCTGTACTTACTATGCGCAGGTTCATTTGCCGAGAGTCAGTGGGCCACGAGGTCTTTCGCCCCCTCCTATCACTGGACCCTGTTGTCGCTGCTCCAGTCACACAGTCCTTAGGCAGACGATCAGTCCATATAGTACCAGAGAGTATGGGTCTAAACGAAATATCCAGCTGGTCATAAAATTTGCGCTCAAAGTCATCCAGGAGCGTTTGGACTGCACTATAGAGTCTCTCCATGTTCGTTAGTTGCACGAGTGGAAATAAATCAATACAGTTATGTAACAGTAAAAAATGAGCACCACGCGATGGTATCTGCGTACCTTGTAACCCAGTTTCCTGGGGGGGGTGTAAGCGGCAGCCTTCACCACACAAGTCTCTATCCACAAAGCATGAATGGCCTAGCGATCAGTATGCATGAATGGCGCACTTGGAAAACATAGGTCAGGGCGTCAATCTTCTGCCTCTGTTAAGTTAATCAAACACATGAGTAGTTGCAGGGACCCAATAATGAAAAGATAGTAGTTGAAATCTCTTAACTTTATAGTTAAATAGGGTCCAAATAAGAAACCTTAGACAGGAGTTTCATGCAGACACGTCTGGCCGCTCCAAGCATAGGCTCCGCCCCCAATAAGGTGTTTTTATAGTGTGTTGTATCAGATGGAGACATCTTGTCACCCCTTTTTAGCATAAACATTTTGTACTTAGCCTTGAAAAGTTGTTATACAAGTTTCAACATATGTACTTAAATTATTGCAGTGAGCATCCATTTTAGAATCTACTAATTCAAAGTTGAATAAATCTCCATTTTAAAATCATATAACATCTTTTGTTTGTTAGTTAGTTAGTTAGCTAGCTAGTTAGTATTTTAATACCACTGAACAGTTATAAATCTTGTATATTGTGAAAGAACTTTATTTAAACATATATTTGAATATTGCAGGATAAGCATATGAAAGATTATATCCTTTATCTACAGGATAATCATATGAAAAGATTTAACAGATCCTTTATTTACAGGATTATTTATTTATATAGTAAGGTTACACTTCTTCATGTATAGGAGATGTATATGAAAGATTTAAAGATATCGTTTATTTGTAGTAAGTTATACCCAGCGCTACGGAATTTGGCGGCACTATACAAATAAATGATAATATTAAATGTGTCTTTCTGAAAGAATGTATTTCTTACTGGTGGTATAGTTTTTTTTTTTTTTTTTTCTAACAAGCTTTATTGGTAAAAGAGGTTTCAAACATTACATGTATTTTATAATATTTGCAGTGAAATTATATCTTACATTTATACATGTTATCTTAAACGTTTCATAAAATAAAGCATGGATTCTTAGTAAACAGCAAGGAAAGTCCATTTAAATCTAGGAGCGATCATCAAACCATTGGCCATTTATAATGGACTGGTATCAGTTGTATCTTTTACCAACAATATAAACATTATTTCTTACTTTTAACATATAAACTTTGAAATAACTCATCAGACATATATTAAGATAAGGTTAAATAGATCTACAGCTTTTAAACTTCACACAGCTGAGAGTACCTAAGTGCCTGATGCAAGCATCTCTGCAGGTGCAGAGAAAAGGAACAGAGAATATAGGAAAAGAAATAAGAAAAAAAAGGGATGGGATATGGAAAAAAAAAAGTGGGGGGGGGGGGAAGCGAGAAGGAAACAGATGCGTTGTCCAAGGTGGAGCTAAGCTTTGCGGGTGACTCAAAGCCCACGTCCCTCCCAGGTCAATAACATCATTTCATGTGTGCCTAATTTACCAATTTTCAAGTAGTGATATCTCTCCACTCTCAATAGTTCGCCTATCTTGGTCTTCCATTCCAATAGACCTGGGGTGTTTTGTTTTTTCCAGTACAGAGGAATCAAACCTTTTGCTCCATTCAACATTAGTAGGAAAAGCAGATACCTATCTTCCCCAATAATCTTGGGTAGTTGGTGGTATATTAAATAACTAGGATAGGGAGGGATAATGACCCCAAGGATCCTACTCATTTCTCCTAGTATCGTTTCCCAGTAAGATCGTATATGTGGACATGACCATCAGATATGCATAAGAGTACCCTCCCCTCCACATCCTCTCCAGCATCCCCCACTTGTGTGCGGATAAATTCTTTTCAATCTCTGGGGAGTTAAATACCACCTGCTCAGCAATTTGTAGTGCATCTCCTGAACTCTAGCTGAGACCGACGCTTTCCTCGCCCTTTCAAAGATCTTAAGCCACTCCTTGTGGTCTATATCTTGTCCCAAGTCATCCTGCCAGGCCTGTGTGTAAGCTGGGAGGGAGAGCCCCCCCCCCACCACTAAGAGCTTATACAGTTGTGAAATCAGGTGAAATGGATTTTGTGACATTGTGCAAAGGGTCTCAAAGGGTGTTCTGTGTCTCGTCAAGCTAGACCTCTCTTTGTGGGTATTAAAGTAGTGCCTAACTTGCGCCACTCTAAACTAGAAACTAGAATATTAAACATCGCTGAGTCCAAGAAACGATAGGCTTTGCCCGGGGAGTATGGCCCCGACTCAAATCCCAGATCAGGGTTCTCCTTTATGGGAGTGACCAGAGAATTGAAAGTAGATATGCAAGGATCTCTATTGATTAACCTATCCCACCCTGAAAATACCTAATCATATAATGGATATTGTTTAAGTGTAGTTGGCCTGTGGGTAGCGGATATCCACGCCAGGGCACCCACATTTCCCCTCCTCAGGATTGCGTTGTCTATTTGGACCCACACTTTGTGGGGTGAATTATGGCACCACTCCCCCAGTCTCTGAAGGGATATTGCCCTTTGGTAGATCCGCATATCAGGAACCCCTATCCCTGGGCATGTAAATGTTTTTTTCTCCTTATCCTGGGCTTAATTCCGCTCCATATATAAGCCTCTATTGCTGACTGTATTTGATGTATACAGTGTGAGGCTGATGATAAAGGAACGGTCTGCAAGATGTAAAGTACCCTTGGTAACACATTCATTTTAACCACCCCTACTCGACCCAACCACAAAATGGTTTTGTTCTTCCAATTGGCCAAGTCCCTAAGGACCTCATCTCGCATGTGCTTTTAATTTAGTTCCATTAGTTCCCTTAAACTCAATGTAATTGAGATTCCCAGGTATTTTAAGGTATTATGTGCAATTTTTATCGGGCAATCCAACTTGAGGGCCTCAAATTCACTGTGAGGTACTGTAATGTTCAAAATCTCAGATTTTGAGGGGTTAAGCAGGAAATTCAACACCCTGCCAAACAGTGTAAATTCCTCTAGGGCCGCCCCTAGCTATTGACGTGGATCAGTAATTGTCAGCAGGACATTGTCTGCATAAATCGCGAGTTTGTGTTCAGTGCCTCCAATATTCATCCCCTTTATCTGTGGATTTTCTCGAATTTTGCTCACTAGGACTTCAATAGTGAGGGCAAACAGGAGAGGTGAAAGAGGGCAGCCCTGTCTGGTCCCATTCTTAATTAAAAAAGTGTTAGACAGGATGCCATTAACCCTCACCATCGCATTTGGCGTGGAGTACAATGACATAGCTATGTTAATAAATTTGGGCCCGAAACCAAAATCACATAAAGTGCGTTGCATAAATGACCAATTAATCCGGTCGAATGCTTTCTCAGTATCGGTTGAAACCAACGCCAATAGAATCGTGTTATTGTGGGCCTAAGATATTAATTGTAGAACTTTTAGGGTATTGTACCTTGCTTCACGCCCTGGGATAAATCCCACTTGATCCGTCGAAATTAACTGCTGGAGGAACCTATTGAGGCGATTGGCAATAACTTTAGCCAGAATTTTAACATCTGAGTTTAACAAAGATATGGGGCGATAATTTTCTGGTCTATCCTCAGACTTGCCCGGTTTTGGGATCACAGTGATGTGAGCCTCTAGCATAGTATATGGCAGGAGAGGGTCATCTGATAATGCATTGAATATATTTAACATTTCTGGGGCTAATGTATCCACAAACAATTTATAATACCTAGCTCCATAGCCATCCAGCCCTGGGTTTTTGCCCGATAGAAGGTATTTTATGGCTTGCTCAATTTCCTCCAATGTAAATGGAGACTCTAGTGCTTCAGCGTCTTGTGCAGAGAGTTTTGGTAAATCCACATTTGAAAGATACGTCTGAATCTCCCGTGATAAAGAGGGATCCTTTCCAACATTCCCATCGGCTGTTTGGATGTTATATAGGGACTCATAATATGAGCTGATTATTTTAGCTACTAATTTCCCATCTTCTTTAACCTTGCCCTCTTGGTTTAACATTTGGTGAACGCAGTGTTTCAATTTTTTGCGCGCTATAGCCCTGGCTAACAACCGCCCTGCTTTATCTTCCTGCTTGAAAAATCGCTGCTTCAAAAGCAAGGCTTTCTTTTGATAATCTACCTGTAGAAACTCAAGCAGACCCGCTCTAGCTTGAGCTAAGTCCACACTGAGCCTCTCATCTGTTGGTCGCAGCTTATGCCTTTGTTCAGCAACCTCGACCCGGGATAGCAAAGCCTGATACTGTTCCCTCCTTTGTCTAACAAGCCTAGCTTTTTGTTTAATCAGGAGACCCCTGATTGTACATTTATGGGCCTCCCAAATTGTTGTGTTTTGAGAACCAGTGACGTGCAGTGAGGTGAGAGGCTGGTGAGGCACTAGATATGATACGCCAGAGAAACACATATACCGCAGGCCGCAAGTACCCCCAACAGGGCAGGTTTTAATTATAGCTGAACAAGTGCATAGATGAAATAATCAGCTGATGGGTCAGAGCAGGTTAGTAACCATGGTGATACTGATCAGCTGATTATTTTACCTGTGCACTGGTTCAGCTATAAGAAAACCTTGCCTGTTGGGGGTACTTGAGGACCACGGTTAGGATACATTGCACTAAAGCACTTGAATACAATATATACATAAATACCTAAGTCAGCCTGTTAACTACTTAAAGGCTTAGTACACTGACACAACCAGGGGCATTTGCAAACATCTAATTAGGGAAGGGGGTAAATAAAAAAAAAATATCCAATTATAATAATGTCAGACTTGTTGTCAGTGGCAATGCTCTAGATGGAATAAGGTATTACCTACTGGTAACTAGTGAATTTAGTTGTGCTGTCATACTTAGGTGACAAATAAAACTGTTTTATTATTTCATAATATCTTTTGAATTACAGTCCTCTATAATTATAAAGAAGGAATCTTAAATAATTATTATTACTGTATTGTGCTTGGTAAAATGTCACATGACATTAAAAAAAAAGTATTGGTAATTGGTATCGGCGAGTATTTGAAAACAAGTATCGGTACTTGTACTCGGTCATAAAAAAATGGTATCGGTGCAACCCTAATCTATAGAATAGGTGAGAAGGTAAGGCTAACGACTATCCAACCCCCTTCTTGAGGGCAATGCATTTTCTGGAAGATACGTTGCAACTGCCAGATTTCAAAAGCATCATCTCACACATAGCGCAGGACATATGAAGTACGTGATCACAGTATACTCCACAAACAAAATAGCGCTGTAGGGCTGACTCTCTGCTGAGTTTCTCAAAATGAGCCGCACTCTGATATAGTCTATCTGGAACAGTACAAAGAAGACTCCAGCCACTTGTATACAATTTAGACTCCTGCGGTGTAGTGTTAACTGCATCTTGGTGGCTAAGGAAATGTGTGGCTCCTAGGCATATAACCCTCTCTGTATAGTCCTCTGACTCACCATCCAAATATAACTGATCATGCTCCCAAGGATCGGCCGCCTCCTCTGGGCCCAAGACAGCAGTATAGCCAGACAAGGACATCTCTTCAGCAACTTCTCTCCTTAGAGCCGTAGATAAATAGCTGAAACTCAGCAGCTGTTCCCGAGTAGCTCTCTCCCCACACACTTCTGTACTTACTATGTGCAGGTTCATTTGCCGAGAGTCAGTGGGCCACGAGGTCTTTCGCCCCCTCCTATCACTGGACCCTGTTGTCGCTGCTCCAGTCACACAGTCCTTAGGCAGACTATCAGTCCATATAGTACCAGAGAGTATGGGTCTAAACGAAATATCCAGCTGGTCATAAAATTTGCGCTCAAAGTCATCCAGGAGCGTTTGGACTGCACTATAGAGTCTCTCCATGTTCGTTAGTTGCACGAGTGGAAATAAATCAATACCGTTATGTAACAGTAAAAAATGAGCACCACACAATGGTATCTGCGTACCTTGTAACCCAGTTTCCTGGGGGGGGTGTAAGCGGCAGCCTTCGCCACACAAGTCTCTATCCACAAAGCATGAATGGCCTAGCGATCAGTATGCATGAATGGCGCACTTGGAAAACATAGGTCAGGGCGTCAATCTTCTGCCTCTGTTAAGTTAATCAAACACATGAGTAGTTGCAGGGACCCAATAATGAAAAGATAGTAGTTGAAATCTCTTAACTTTATAGTTAAATAGGGTCCAAATAAGAAACCTTAGACAGGAGTTTCATGCAGACACGTCTGGCCGCTCCAAGCATAGGCTCCGCCCCCAATAAGGTGTTTTTATAGTGTGTTGTATCAGATGGAGACATCTTGTCACCCCTTTTTAGCATAAACATTTTGTACTTAGCCTTGAAAAGTTGTTATACAAGTTTCAACATATGCACTTAAATTATTGCAGTGAGCATCCATTTTAGAATCTACTAATTCAAAGTTGAATAAATCTCCATTTTAAAATCATATAACATCTTTTGTTTGTTAGTTAGTTAGTTAGTTAGCTAGCTAGTTAGTATTTTAATACCACTGAACAGTTATAAATCTTGTATATTGTGAAAGAACTTTATTTAAACATATATTTGAATATTGCAGGATAAGCATATGAAAGATTATATCCTTTATCTACAGGATAATCATATGAAAAGATTTAACAGATCCTTTATTTACAGGATTATTTATTTATATAGTAAGGTTACACTTCTTCATGTATAGGAGATGTATATGAAAGATTTAAAGATATCTTTTATTTGTAGTAAGCTATACCCAGCGCTACGGAATTTGGCGGCACTATACAAATAAATGATAATATGAAATGTGTCTTTCTGAAAGAATGTATTTCTTACTGGTGGTATAGTTTTTTTTTTGTTTTTTTTCAAACAAGCTTTATTGGTAAAAGAGGTTTCAAACATTACATGTATTTTATAATATTTGCAGTGAAATTATATCTTACATTTATACATGTTATCTTAAACGTTTCATAAAATAAAGCATGGATTCTTAGTAAACAGCAAGGAAAGTCCATTTAAATCTAGGAGCGATCATCAAACCATTGGCCATTTATAATGGACTGGTATCAGTTGTATCTTTTACCAACAATATAAACATTATTTCTTACTTTTAACATATAAACTTTGAAATAACTCATCAGACATATATTAAGATAAGGTTAAATAGATCTACAGCTTTTAAACTTCACACAGCTGAGAGTACCTAAGTGCCTGATGCAAGCATCTCTGCAGGTGCAGAGAAAAGGAACAGAGAATATAGGAAAAGAAATAAGAAAAAAAAAGGGATGGGATATGGAAAAAAAAAGTGGGTGGGGGGAAAAGGGAGAAGGAAACAGATGCGTTGTCCAAGGTGGAGCTAAGCTTTGCGGGTGACTCAAAGCCCACGTCCCTCCCAGGTCAATAACATCATTTCATGTGTGCCTAATTTACCAATTTTCAAGTAGTGATATCTCTCCACTCTCAATAGTTCGCCTATCTTGGTCTTCCATTCTAATAGACCTGGGGTGTTTTGTTTTTTCCAGTACAGAGGTATCAAACCTTTTGCTCCATTCAACATTAGTAGGAAAAGCAGATACCTATCTTCCCCAATAATCTTGGGTAGTTGGTGGTATATTAAATAACTAGGATAGGGAGGGATAATGACCCCAAGGATCCTACTCATTTCTCCTAGTATCGTTTCCCAGTAAGATCGTATATGTGGACATGACCATCAGATATGCATAAGAGTACCCTCCCCTCCACATCCTCTCCAGCATCCCCCACTTGTGTGCGGATAAATTCTTTTCAATCTCTGGGGAGTTAAATACCACCTGCTCAGCAATTTGTAGTGCATCTCCTGAACTCTAGCTGAGACCGACGCTTTCCTCGCCCTTTCAAAGATCTTAAGCCACTCCTTGTGGTCTATATCTTGTCCCAAGTCATCCTGCCAGGCCTGTGTGTAAGCTGGGAGGGAGAGCCCCCCCACCACCACTAAGAGCTTATACAGTTGTGAAATCAGGTGAAATGGATTTTGTGACATTGTGCAAAGGGTCTCAAAGGGTGTTCTGTGTCTCGTCAAGCTAGACCTCTCTTTGTGGGTATTAAAGTAGTGCCTAACTTGCGCCACTCTAAACTAGAAACTAGAATATTAAACATCGCTGAGTCCAAGAGACGATAGGCTTTGCCCGGGGTGTATGGCCCCGACTCAAATCCCAGATCAGGGTTCTCCTTTATGG
This sequence comes from Bombina bombina, assembly GCF_027579735.1. Classification (NCBI taxonomy): domain Eukaryota; kingdom Metazoa; phylum Chordata; class Amphibia; order Anura; family Bombinatoridae; genus Bombina; species Bombina bombina. The sequence continues at coordinate 1,434,376 of NC_069502.1, forward strand.
GAGTGACCAGAGAATTGAAAGTAGATATGCAAGGATCTCTATTGATTAACCTATCCCACCCTGAAAATACCTAATCATATAATGGATATTGTTTAAGTGTAGTTGGCCTGTGGGTAGCGGATATCCACGCCAGGGCACCCACATTTCCCCTCCTCAGGATTGCGTTGTCTATTTGGACCCACACTTTGTGGGGTGAATTATGGCACCACTCCCCCAGTCTCTGAAGGGATATTGCCCTTTGGTAGATCCGCATATCAGGAACCCCTATCCCTGGGCATGTAAATGTTTTTTTTCCTTATCCTGGGCTTAATTCCGCTCCATATATAAGCCTCTATTGCTGACTGTATTTGATGTATACAGTGTGAGGCTGGTGATAAAGGAACGGTCTGCAAGATGTAAAGTACCCTTGGTAACACATTCATTTTAACCACCCCTACTCGACCCAACCACAAAATGGTTTTGTTCTTCCAATTGGCCAAGTCCCTAAGGACCTCATCTCGCATGTGCTTTTAATTTAGTTCCATGAGTTCCCTTAAACTCAATGTAATTGAGATTCCCAGGTATTTTAAGGTATTATGTGCAATTTTTTTCGGGCAATCCAACTTGAGGGCCTCAAATTCACTGTGAGGTACTGTAATGTTCAAAATCTCAGATTTTGAGGGGTTAAGCAGGAAATTCAACACCCTGCCAAACAGTGTAAATTCCTCTAGGGCCGCCCCTAGTGATTGACGTGGATCAGTAATTGTCAGCAGGACATTGTCTGCATAAATCGCGAGTTTGTGTTCAGTGCCTCCAATATTCATCCCCTTTATCTGTGGATTTTCTCGAATTTTGCTCACTAGGACTTCAATAGTGAGGGCAAACAGGAGAGGTGAAAGAGGGCAGCCCTGTCTGGTCCCATTCTTAATTAAAAAAGTGTTAGACAGGATGCCATTAACCCTCACCATCGCATTTGGCGTGGAGTACAATGACATAGCTATGTTAATAAATTTGGGCCCGAAACCAAAATCACATAAAGTGCGTTGCATAAATGACCAATTAATCCGGTCGAATGCTTTTTCAGTATCGGTTGAAACCAACGCCAATAGAATCGTGTTATTGTGGGCCTAAGATATTAATTGTAGGACTTTTAGGGTATTGTCCCTTGCTTCACGCCATGGGATAAATCCCACTTGATCCATCGAAATTAACTGCTGGAGGAACCTATTGAGGCGATTGGCAATAACTTTAGCCAGAATTTTAACATCTGAGTTTAACAAAGATATGGGGCGATAATTTTCTGGTCTATCCTCAGACTTGCCCGGTTTTGGGATCACAGTGATGTGAGCCTCTAGCATAGTATATGGCAGGAGAGGGTCATCTGATAATGCATTGAATATATTTAACATTTCTGGGGCTAATGTATCCACAAACAATTTATAATACCTAGCTCCATAGCCATCCAGCCCTGGGCTTTTGCCCGATAGAAGGTCTTTTATGGCTTGCTCAATTTCCTCCAATGTAAATGGAGACTCTAGTGCTTCAGCGTCTTGTGCAGAGAGTTTTGGTAAATCCACATTTGAAAGATACGTCTGAATCTCCCGTGATAAAGAGGGATCCTTTCCAACATTCCCATCGGCTGTTTGGATGTTATATAGGGACTCATAATATGAGCTAAATATTTTAGCTACTAATTTCCCATCTTCTTTAACCTTGCCCTCTTGGTTTAACATTTGGTGAACGTAGTGTTTAAATTTTTTGCGCGCTATAGCCCTGGCTAACAACCGCCCTGCTTTATCTTCCTGCTTGAAAAATCGCTGCTTCAAAAGCAAGGCTTTCTTTTGATAATCTACCTGTAGAAACTCAAGCAGACCCGCTCTAGCTTGAGCTAAGTCCACACTGAGCCTCTCATCTGTTGGTCGCAGCTTATGCCTTTGTTCAGCAACCTCGACCCGGGATAGCAAAGCCTGATACTGTTCCCTCCTTTGTCTAACAAGCCTAGCTTTTTGTTTAATTAGGAGACCCCTGATTGTGCATTTATGGGCCTCCCAAATTGTTGTGTTCTGAGAACCAGTGACGTGCAGTGAGGTGAGAGGCTGGTGAGGCACTAGATATGATACGCCAGAGAAACACATATACCGCAGGCCGCAAGTACCCCCAACAGGGCAGGTTTTAATTATAGCTGAACCAGTGCATAGATGAAATAATCAGCTGATGGGTCAGAGCAGGTTAGTAACCATGGTGATACTGATCAGCTGATTATTTTACCTGTGCACTGGTTCAGCTATAAGAAAACCTTGCCTGTTGGGGGTACTTGAGGACCACGGTTAGGATACATTGCACTAAAGCACTTGAATACAATATATACATAAATACCTAAGTCAGCCTGTTAACTACTTAAAGGCTTAGTACACTGACACAACCAGGGGCATCTGCAAACATCTAATTAGGGAAGGGGGTAAATAAAAAAAAATGATCCAATTATAATAATGTCAGACTTGTTGTCAGTGGCAATGCTCTAGATGGAATAAGGTATTACCTACTGGTAACTAGTGAATTTAGTTGTGCTGTCATACTTAGGCCTTGGGAAATATGCTGCTCAAAGCCTTGTGTATTCAACAATGAACTCTAGAGACAGTGTCAATAGGACCACCTATGCCACCATACATGACACTGACAGTAGTTAACTTACCGGCGTGAGGCGTCCTCCAGCCGTCCAGGGCAGTCAGTCAGTGGCACTGGTTGTGTGGTCTGGCTGCTGGCACTTCTAGTTCTACTAGGCAGTAGGAGCACTCACTGGGGCTGAGTAGGCTCAGGCTAAGCAGCTCCTCTTCACCTGAGTCCTTAGTCCTTGTGCATCATAATCTTGAAACCTAAAAAATAGGCAGTAACAGTTATAGGGTGGTGCTTAAGCAAAACCAGTTGTTATTTTGGCACCTCGGCCACAAAAATTGCCAACATATTGGAATTTTCAAGCCCGATTTTTCTACATCCAATTCTCTACCCAGTCATTTAACTGGGGGTCCAGTGCCAATAGTGATTAGTCCTAAGTGAGAGTAGGTCAGTAGGCTTTATTATTTTAGTAAAAAGTAAAACGTGTTTTCCACACATATATTGTGTTTATGTATGCATGTATTTAATTTAATAATGTCGTGGGTTAGCTAAATTAGCAGCAAGTGAAAAATAATATTTCACTTGCTGCTGAGCTGACATTATTAAATTAAATACATTACACATGCATACATAAACACAATATACAGTATATGTATGTGTGGAAAACGCATGTTTTTACTCAAATAATAAAGCCCACACTACTCTTGCTTACATTTTCTAATTAAAGTAACTACTATTCAGTTATTGATTAGTCCTTCCTATCCTACAGACAATAAGATGGCAAAGGGCAGGAATCTAGACACTCAGGGTAAGAAGGATTAATACAAGTAATAAAGGAAGAAAAAAGCAGGTGACTATACAGCTAAAATATAATAGAGGAAAAACTAGGAAAGATAGAAAGAGCAAGACACGGGGTAACTTTAAACTCAGGAGACAGGATAGGTAATAGAAGATGATCCTGTTTTGTAAATGTAATTCAATCAACACTATATTACAGCCAGATACATGTAATTACTGTAGTTAAGTTACAGACTTGAAGAAACATTGCAATATTTCAAATATTATAATGTTTCTTCAAGTCTGTAACTTAAATACAGTAATTACATGTATCTGGCTGTAATACAGTGTTTATTGAATTACATACATTTACAAAACAGGATCATCTTCTATTACCTATCATGTCTCCTGTGTTTAAAGTTACCCCGTGTCTTGCTCTTTCTATCTTTCCTAGTTTTTCCTCTATTATATTTTAGCTGTATAGTCACCTGCTTTTTTCTTCCTTGGACCTTTTACTTTAGTACTTGTATTAACCCTGTCCCTTTCTGCCCTGAGTGTCTAGATTCCTGCCCTTTCTGATCTCATTGTCTGTAGGATAGGAAGGACTAATCAATAACTGAATAGTAGTTACTTTAATTAGAAAATGTAAGCAAGAGTAGGGTGGGCTTTATTATTTGAGTAAAAACATGCGTTTTCCACACATACATATACTGTATATTGTGTTTATGTATGCATGTGTAATGTATTTAATTTAATAATGTCAGCTCAGCAGCAAGTGAAATATTATTTTTCACTTGCTGCTAATTTAGCTAACCCACGACATTATTAAATTAAATACATGCGTACATAAACACAATATATGTGTGGAAAACACGTTTTACTTTTTACTCAAATAATAAAGCCTACTGACCTACTCTCACTTACATTTTCTAATTAAACTATAAGTATATAACCTATATTACAATTTGTGAGAACCCAGATTTTCTGACAGGATAAAGTTCAGAGGTTTTTAAGTAATGGAGTAATAAGGGATTACTATTTGTTAATCAAATGTTTCATGTATTTTCTAAATTGGTTGAATATTTTGAAACTCTTAAATTTAGATTTTGATGTTCAGATAAACATTTTGTTTTGCATATTTGCAATTGAGAAGTTAGTTATTGTAATGAAATAGCACATAACTTGGAAGAGATGTCAAATTGGGAGGCATTTGTAAAATTGTTGAAACAATGCATGGTTGGCAAACATTCAATATCATGCATTGTTGTAAAATGATGTGACAAAATATGATGCTGCTATAATGTATATTAGAAGAGCTTATATACAGATGGAGTAGGAATTATGAGTACAACATAAAGTTTTTTGAAATATCAAAAAAATATAGTCAGCCATGCATATTATATTTTAAAAACTTTTGGATATGTTCTTATAATTTTATTTCTTCCTACCATTAAAACTGTATTAAAAAAAAATATATGTCTATCCTTTACATAAAAAATAAGTCAGTTCTATTTTTTTTACTTAATATTTTGGATACCCAATAAATCAATTTACAGCAGAATCCCTTTATTTTGTGGGGGCAATAAAAATGTATTGGATAATATTGTAGTCTCCCACTAAGCTATATCTTTTACAGAAAAATCTTAATTCTTCAATTTTAACATCATTTTAGGTGTTATAATAATTATAACGCCTAAAATGATGTTAAAATTGAAGAAGAATGAAGATGTTTCTGTAAAAGATATAGCTTAGTGGATAGGGCGGCATACTCATAGTTACTTTATAAAGTTTCAAATCTTGGCTGGTTAGGTATCTGTAATAGAATCCCAAAAGGTATCAGTCAGCACCTGAACTACTTGCACGCCACATAGGGGTACCACCAAACCCTACCAAATGTAGTGAAAGTCCAGAAAGTATGGCAGCAATAAGTAGTTTATAAATGGTCTTTATTGGAGCACAACAAACAAGATAGCGACGTTTCGGGAGCTTCCTCCCTTTGTCAAGCATGAAAATCTGTGGTAACAAACTTCTTAATATACCCACACCCACCAGGGGGCAGCAGAGAGCAATTTCCTCCTGTACTAGGTATAATTTAACCCATTCACTTCTTTAGGATATTACAAGAGTCTTTACCACATCAATATACTACAAAGATACAAGTTAAAAATATATTAAATTGTTTCTATATACATTCAATATATACAATCAAAATTGCTACAATATTCAACTATATATACACAGCAAGAATCAATCCTTATAAGAACCAAACCTAATCATTATTGGAGATAAAGACATTGATTAATAAGGAAAGAACATACGCACAGAAAATCTCAACCCAATTGTATTCTATAGGAACACTGACAAGTCCCAATCTTTATTAAGACCCACAGGTTGGAGGGTATTCAGTTCAAATATCCAGAATCTCTCCCTTTGATGAAGCATTAGCTCCCTATTACCTCCTCTCCTAGGAATGGGAACAAAATCAATTACTTGAAAGCGGAGTTGATTGATGGCATACCCTACTGAATTAAAATGGCAGGCAATAGGGGACTTTTCATTCTTTGTTCTAATAGAGCTCTTATGCTCTACTATTCTATCCCTAATGGACCTAGTGGTCTCACCCACATAGCTCCGCCCACAAGGACACTTAGATAAATTACAAATTTTGAGTGACAAGTATAGAAGTTCTTAATCTGGTATTTTTTACCTGAGCTGGGATGGTAAAAAACAGATCCTTTAATCATGTTACCACAACATGAACATCCCAGACATGGAAAACAACCCCTATTCCTGTCAGTAAAAAATCTTTGTCCATCCCTAATCTTAGAACTACCAATATCAGCCCTAATCAGTTTTTGTTGCAAATTATAGCCCCTTTTAAAGGCAGGCATTGGATTCTCAACAAACTCAGAAATATTGGGATAGCATTTGGACAATAAGGGCCAGTGCTTCCTAATAATGTTATTAATCCTATAGCTCTCATAATTGTATTCTGACACAAAAACCATTCTTTTAGACTCACCCCTTCTTCCCTCCTTGCTTTTTTTGGGGTGGTGGTGGTTTTTTGGTTCAGTAGACAACAGTGTGGCCCTAGGGATAAGAGAGACTGATTGTGCCTCTTTCTCCAACATTGTTTTGGGGTAGCCATGCTCTAAAAAGCGATTCGTAATTTCCCCTAGCCTCAAATCAAATAATTGTTGGTCAGTAACAATTCTGCGAACCCTTAATAATTGACTCCTAGGTAGAGCCTTTAATAAAGATAAAGGATGGGCACTATCAAAGTGCAAAATACTGTTACGGTCAGTGGGTTTTCTAAATAGATCAATAGTCAATGAACCTCCTGTATTAATAACCCTGGTGTCCAAAAATACAATTTCCTCTTCACTAAAAGATAACTTAAATTTTAAATGTACCGTTGAACTGTTCAAATCGTTAACAAAAGCCTTAAGGGTTCCAGCGTCGCCCAACCAAATTCCAAAGACATCATCGATATAGCGCCACCAACAGGCGCCATACCGAATGAAGTCCTTATTGGAATATACAAATCTTTCTTCAAAAGCATCCATCAGCAAATTAGCATAATTGGGGGCGATGCTGGAACCCATGGCTGTCCCCTGAATCTGTAAATAATAATCATCCTCAATAAAAATCCTCAAATCTTGGCTGGTTAGGTATCTGTAATAGGGCAGCTCCGGAGTTTGCTCCTCAACTGAACTCAACTCTCAACTCGTGGCGGCACCCGAAGTGGCACAACAATTACGCCTCAGGCTGAGGCTCTCGCTCTACTGCTGACACAGTCGACCCTCTCACGACCACACAGTTTATGTCCGTCACACCGACCAATGTGAGTGGGCTGTCGGCAGGCAGCAGCTCCCGAGTCCAGCTTCTTCAGTGATTTCCCGCCTGCGCCAATATCAGTGAGTCAGACCAGACGCCACTCACGTCCACGCCCGGCATGCCTCCTAAGCAACACTGGTAGCTGATTGGCTAATTCAGCTGTCTGGTATTAGCTCCATCATGGAGGCGGTTTGGAGAACCGCCTCCTTTGGAGCTTGTATGGGCCTGAAAGACCTACCACTAGGCGGCGCTAGCTGATAGTGAACTATTAACACTATCAAGCATCCATGTTGCACAATCAATGGAGGGCAGCTGAACGGCTCACTGCCTCTCCTGGCTTAATTGCGCAACATGGATGGGGATTGTATCGCTCGCTGGTGGAGGGAGGGGGGTTGTGGGTCTGGGTAACTTGGGGGGCGTGGCCAGGAAAATGTAATGCACAAACCACTCAACTTTTTTTTGTTTTTTTAATTAATAAAACCTGCCTCCCCTGCCTCCTATCACTGCACGTTACTGCTGAGAACCAGTGTCTGCATGAATGTGAAAAAATTCCACTAGTGCTTTCTCAATGTCTGACCTGAAGACCTTATCATCTAATAATGTCATCTAGTTTCCAAATGTAAGGTGTGACAGGTATATTGGGCCAGCAAATAGAGCAGCTGACCGGAGCATGATCCGATCAGGTGATAGCGTGAATATTGCTACTTGTGGTGATAGTGAGTGCTGTCGCGTCTGTGAATAAATAATCTATCCTAGAATATGTTCTGTGAGGGTGGGAATAGAATGTAAAGTTCTGTGTGGTAGGGTGCTGCGTGCGCCAAATATCATGTAGTGCCATTTCTCTCAAAGAGGAGGCCATGCGTTTAAGGTTCTTGTGGGGGACACTGGAGATACCATTTGAAGTATCTAATGCTGGATCTAACGATGCATTAAGATCACCTCTCAAAAATAAAATTCCAGATTGTAATTCTAAAATTTTGTGCGTGACATTCTCGAAAAAGAGATGTTGAGATTGATTGGGGCAATATACATTTGCTAGTGTGAAAGGTCTGCCATACACGGAGCCTGTGAGGATTAGGTATCTGCCCTCCGGATTTCGGTTTGTTTGAAGGAGCTGAAAAGGCATTTTCGCACTGATGATGATGCCCACCCCATTTTTTTTCCTGGGGCCTGATGCAAAGTAAGCCTTGGGGTAATGATGACTAAACCAATGAGGTTCATGCGCAGCAGGAAAATGCATTTCCTGTAAATAAATTATATCTCCTCCTAGTCTATGTAGGTCTCTCAAACTATTGAGTGTTTACAGGGGCTATTGAGGCCTTTAACATTTACAGAAATTAATTCTATAGGTTGGGATCTGATCTTGGATTGCGGACCAGCCATTTTTCTTTTTTTGTTCTTTTTCCCCTCTTCCCTTAAAAAAAAAAAGGGGGGGGGGGCAGGGGGGAAGAAGAAAAAGAGGTAAGGAGTAGGACGGAGATTAGAAAGAAAAGAGAAAAAAGCACCTTGACTCACAAGGCAAGATAGAAAATCAATGCAAAATAAGTGCAACAAATACTATAATATAACTCTAACTTTTATCTTAGAAAGCACAAGTTAACAGTACTTTAGCAATAAATGCAGTCAAAAAACAAAATTACAATTCAGGGGAAGTGTTCCCTGTGTTCTTACATAACATATAAACTTTTAAATATTATTAATTAAATAAGTACATTCTTGAAATAGGCTTCTTTTCTTTCCCTCTACATATATAGGACATTTCCTAAACATAAGTTGTTACAGTCTAGATTAGCAACGTGATATATCAACTTTTTGTAATATGATGAAGGGACAAAGGGACTAGGTCCTGGGAGCAATTGTCACCTTGCATGTTTTTGTTGTATGTTTTTATCAGTGGGAGTTCTGCCCATCAGCATGTCCCGGATACTAGTCTTATGTCACAATTACCCAGGATCCCACCATCCCCAGTGTCATCCCAACGGTATGTGTAGGACCCCAAAAATTATATGTCTTAGTCATCTGTGATCAACTATAACTAGAAATCACGATAGTTTGAGTGTAGTGAGCAGCTGTAGAGTATCCCTCATCTACCTATTTGATATCTCATGTGGACCTTCGTTGGTGACATACCCTCAAGACCTGTGTATTATAAAACAGTACAAACAAAGCAAACAACAACACATAGATAAAAACTTAAACTTATCTGAGCTTGTCCTCAGTGTCAAACTAGTAGTTTTCTGTCCAAACTTTTGGGGATTAAGTAGTCTCCCCCCTGAGTCCCAATAGTCCATTTTCACTGAGACCCTCGGGTCTCAACCTGAAAGTTGCTGAATTTCTTCGGGGTCTTCATCAATTTGGCCCGCCGGGGCCACTGACATTTTCAAAGGTGACCTTATGTTGAGGCCAAGAGCTTGATTAAAAGAAGGTAAATCTACTAAAGTTCTAAAGACATGTGTTGCATTGTTCTTAGTGACAATGAGGCTCGTAGGAAAGCCCCATCTGTAAGGGATTTTTTTTACCTTTAGGACCGATGTAATTAATCTTAAATCCCTTCTCTTTTGCAGAGTGGTCGGGCAAAAGTCTGAATATACCTGTATCTCAGTACCTCTGAATTCTATAGGTTGTTTAGTTCTGGCCAGTCTTAAGATGTCTTCTGTGTCTTTAAAGGATAATAATTTTATTATTATATTTCTGGGAGGAGCTCTATTTGGGGGTTTGGGGCGCAAAGCCCTATGTGCTCTTTCTATCTGGATTTCAGGCCCTAAATCTGTGTTCTTAAGGTATTTGACAAACTCCTGGATATAAGCTTGAATTGTAGGGGGTTCAACCGTCTCTGGGACACCTCTCAGTTTGAGTTGAAGATCCGAGTTGAGTGCTTCGTGTTTTTCTTCCACTTGGGCCACTCTCTGGTCCACTGCTGTTATATCTCTCTTCAGCTCACTAAACATAGATTTGAAATCTTTCATAGCTTCTTTTATGTCTTCCTTAGAGGAAAGATGTCTGATGTCCTCTTTTGTCACACAATTTTGATGTTTAACCGTAGTTTCAGAGCAATGAACCTGTGCTGTGGTGGCTAATATAGTTGACTCAGGCCTTCGAGCTGATACCGCCGGGTCTGCAGCTATTAGGTAATTTTTCATCATGGAGGATTGAGTACCTTTTGTTGTTCTAGTATTTATTTTATTTGACATCCCAATAATCTAGGTCGCTGATACATCTGACGTTGCCGCTTATGTTTCCTTGTGCGGTATTATGGGAGCAATTGAGACCTTATTCAATATGTAAATCCCCAGGTAGGAATTAACGTAAAACTGAGGCCCAGCAGCTGTTGTCAGTCAATCTCTGTCTCCTATAATTTACAGTCTGGCTAATTAAACTTTAACAGAGATATAAGAGATGGAATGCAGACTTTAGATCCGGCTCCCAAGTCCCAGCTCTGATATAAAATCCTGTTTGGAGTGCAGAAATAAACCGGATACAAAGCTGTTATCTGAACCCCAGCTCCGGTGTGTCTGTTTAACCACAGTAAAGTTTGTACCACTCTCTCGGCGATGGAAATATCTGAGTCACAAAACTGTGCTAGGACCGCGGCCTAGTGTGGCCTAACCCAGTCTGCCATGTGTTTTCAGAACACTCGGTTCTCATACAGACTGTTGCGGCATCACCTGGGCCAGTAGAGAAATCAGGTGCATGATAACTGATGCCCTTAACGATGGCTAGTGTTCCTGCATATGTCTGTACACAAAGTGATATGCCTTTATTTGACTTATCTCTGTTGCGTGTGTACAGTCTGTGGTGGCCGGAGTGCTCTACAGAACTATGGCGTATACCCCCGTGCGGCCCTTCCAGTCAATTACCAGGGGTCTGGTCATGAGGTGGGTACTTACAGATTCAGTGGTGGCCATGTATATCTGCGCGTGAGAAGGTATGCCTAGGCCTGTTGTCAGTATCACTGCTGTGCGCACCGGGCCGGATGCGACTAATTACCAGGCTCCGCTATAACCTGCTTTTCAGTGATTCTTCACATCCAGGTGCCACTCACTCAGGAGCACTGCCAGAACCCGCAAGTGTTAAACTGTATAGCGGCTAGGCGGCCCGCAGGCTCCTGTCTTATCAGTGGTCAGGGTATGAACACAGGGCCGCGACTCTTTAGATAGTCCCTTGTCGACTACCGCTTCCACTCTGGCAAGCCAAATGCCCCCTATGATAAGGGAATTAGTTTATTATACTAGCTGTCACAAGTTGTAGGGGATAATACAAGTTGGAATGTACTTATTTTAATGTAAAAACATCAGGGACTACAGAGCTTCAACAGGCAGCCATCTCCAGTCGTGGCTAGGCTCCGCCCCGGTGGTATAGTTTTTAATCAAACATTTTATAGCAATTTTAATATGTAAACTAGCACAGTCTTAGCTAAAACATTTACATAGCAGTTTTTATTCAGAGAAGCATACTATGAACAAACTTTATTGCAAAGTTAAGCACTGTGCTAGCTAAAATTACATGTACAAATACAAGTGTAGCACAGGGTTAATCAAATCCGGCCACACCACATTATCAAAAATAAAAAAGAAGTACACCTAATCTAATAGCCCTATCCAAATAAAAAAAAAACCTAGCCTACAATAAACTACCAATAGTCCTTAAAAGGGCCTTTTGTGGGGCATTGCCCCAAAGAAAATCAGCTCTTTTACCTGTAAAAAAAAAATACAAACACCCCCAACAGTAAAACCCACCACCCAAACAACCAACCACCCCAAATAAAAAAAATCTATCTAAAATAACCTAAGCTCACCATTGCCCTGAAAAGGGCATTTGTATTGGCATTGCCCTTAAAAGGGCATTTAGTTCTTTTCATGCCCAGACCCTAATCTAAAAATAAAACCCACCCAAAAAAACCCTTAAATAAACCAAACACTAACCCCTGATGATCCACTTACAGTTATTGAAGTTCTGTTTGAAGGATCCATCCAGCCAGCAAGAAGTCTTCATCCGGGCAACCTCTTCCATCTTCATCCAGTCGGCAAGAAGTCTTCATCCAGACGGCATCTTCTATCTTCATCCAGCGCGGAGCGGGTCCATCCTGAAGATATCCGGTGCGTAGCTTCTCTTCATACGGTCACCGCCATAAACTGGAACTTCAATGCAAGTGACATCATCCAAGATGGCGTCCCTTGCATTCCTATTGGCTGAAAGGTTCCAATCAGCCAATAGGATTTGAGCAGCTCTCATCCTTTTGGCTGTTCCAATCAGCCAATAGAATTGATCTCTCATCCTATTATCTGATTGGAACAGCCAATAGGATGAGAGCTGCTCAAATCTTATTGGCTGATTGAAACCTTTCAGCCAATATGAATGCAAAGGACGCCATCTTGGATGATGTCACTTGCATTGAAGTTCCAGTTTATGGTGGTGACAGTATGAAGAGGAGCTCCACACCGGATGTCTTCAGGATGGACCCGCTCCGCGCCGGATGGATGAAGATAGAAGATGCCGCCTGAATGAAGACTTCTTGCTGACTGGATGAGGACTTCGCCAGCTGGATGAAGATGGAAGAGGCTGCCAGGATGAAGACTTCTTGCCAGCTGGATGGATCCTTCAAGCGGGACTTCAATAACTGTAAGTGGATCGTCAGGGTTAGTGTTAGGTTTATTTAAGGGTTTTTTGGGTGGGTTTTATTTTTAGATTAGGGTCTGGGCATGTAAAAAGCTGAATGCCCTTTTAAGGGCAATGCCCATACAAATGCCCTTTTCAGGGCAATGGGGAGCTTAGGTTATTTTAGTTAGTTTTTTTTATTTAGGGGGTTGGTTGGGTGGTGGGTTTTACTGTTGGGGGGTGTTTGTATTTTTTTTTTACAGGTAAAAGAGGTGATTTCTTTGGGGCAATGCACCACAAAAGGCCCTTTTAAGGGCCATTGGCAGTTTATTGTAGGCTAGGGGTTTTTATTTTGGGGGAGGGGGGCTTTATATTTTGATAGGGCTATTAGATTAGGTGTAATTCTTTTTTATTTTTGATAATGTGTTTTTTTTCTCGCAATTTAGGCGTTTATTTTTGTTTGGTAATTTAGTCATTTTTAATATTGTTTAATAGTAGATTTAAATAATTTGAGTAGGGTGAGGGCTTTTTAATATGTAATTTAGTTAATTTAATTGGTAGTTTAATTTAATTGTAGTATAATAGTTAGGGTAGGTTAATTAATAGTTTAAAAATAGTTTATTTTAATTCTACAGGTAAGTTTAAATTTACTTTAAGATAGGGAAGTTGTAATTTTGATTTAAAGTTAGGTTTAGGGGTTAATAGGTTTAGTTAGTGGTAGTGATCTGGGAGGCCAGAGGTTTAGGGGTTAATACATTTATTCAGGTTGCGGCGGGGTCCGGGAGTGGCGGGATAGGGGTCCGGGAATGTCGAATAGACGCAAGATCAATGACTGTTAGTTAACAACAGTCCAATGCTCATCGCCCCGTACTTGGTGCATGTCTTTTTGCCTGCTTTTTTAAATAAATATGGGGATTGTATTCAGGTCCACGGCCGCGATGTTAGGCGATGTTAGGGGAGCGTATTTGTGCCGGCGAATGCAGCATAGTTGAGGCTTTGATAAATATCCCCCTAGGGGTTTATGTTAGGGTGTTAGGCTTTTACATAACTTGCTTGTCCCCATAGTCATCAGTAGGGATTGCAGTATAGCGATCGCCATTCCGCAATCGCAGGTGTTAGTTTAGTTTCTAACATTTGTTCTCCATTTAACTATGGGGGAAAATGTGCACAAGCACGTCAAATTAGGACTTGGTTTTGGTGCGTTATGGAGCTTAACACATTATGAAGCACAGCAGAAGAAGGTTTTTTGTTAACTTGTAATACTGGCGCTATGGAAAGTGCGATACTGCTAAATTGTTTGCATTATGTACACACCGGGTATAGTGCATAACTTGTAATTTATTTGATTGTAAGTTGAAAGTTATGTGTTGTGCTCGATTACAACACATAGCAGCGCTAAAAAAACTAGGGTTAGAGTACAAGTGGAATTTGGCGCTACCACATGAGCGTAAACTTCGCTAGAAGAAGGCTTTTTGTGCTCAACAGGTAGCAGGTCCATTTCAAGTCTAAATAAAAAAGTTTGCACGCAAGCGGAATTCAACGGGCACTAACCAAAGGACTTCAAATATCGCAACTGTGTTATTCCTCCCATAGACTTCAATGGAGAGTGCAGAAGAAAAGAACCTAACAGGAGTTATTAATAGTTCACATTCCAATGTTCTTCACATACTGAATTTTTTTGTAAATATATATATATATCTGTATATACCTTACCTGTATATCTAGTCTAGAGTAAAGTAAAGATATATACAGGGAGTGCAGAATTATTAGGCAAGTTGTATTTTTGAGGATTAATTTTATTATTGAACAACAACCATGTTCTCAATGAACCCAAAAAACTCATTAATATCAAAGCTGAATAGTTTTGGAAGTAGTTTTTAGTTTGTTTTTAGTTATAGCTATTTTAGGGGGATATCTGTGTGTGCAGGTGACTATTACTGTGCATAATTATTAGGCAACTTAACAAAAAACAAATATAGACCCATTTCAATTATTTATTTTTACCAGTGAAACCAATATAACATCTCAACATTCACAAATATACATTTCTGACATTCAAAAACAAAACAAAAACAAATCAGTGACCAATATAGCCACCTTTCTTTGCAAGGACACTCAAAAGCCTGCCATCCATGGATTCTGTCAGTGTTTTGATCTGTTCACCATCAACATTGCGTGCAGCAGCAACCACAGCCTCCCAGACACTGTTCAGAGAGGTGTACTGTTTTCCCTCCTTGTAAATCTCACATTTGATGATGGACCACAGGTTCTCAATGGGGTTCAGATCAGGTGAACAAGGAGGCCATGTCATTAGATTTTCTTCTTTTATACCCTTTCTTGCCAGCCACGCTGTGGAGTACTTGGACGCGTGTGATGGAGCATTGTCCTGCATGAAAATCATGTTTTTCGTGAAGGATGCAGACTTCTTCCTGTACCACTGCTTGAAGAAGGTGTCTTCCAGAAACTGGCAGTAGGACTGGGAGTTGAGCTTGACTCCATCCTCAACCTGAAAAGGCCCCACAAGCTCATCTTTGATGATACCAGCCCAAACCAGTACTCCCCCTCCACCTTGCTGGCGTCTGAGTCGGACTGGAGCTCTCTGCCCTTTACCAATCCAGCCACGGGCCCATCCATCTGGCCCATCAAGACTCACTCTCATTTCATCAGTCCATAAAACCTTAGAAAAATCAGTCTTGAGATATTTCTTGGCCCAGTCTTGACGTTTCAGCTTGTGTGTCTTGTTCAGTGGTGGTCGTCTTTCAGCCTTTCTTACCTTGGCCATGTCTCTGAGTATTGCACACCTTGTGCTTTTGGGCACTCCAGTGATGTTGCAGCTCTGAAATATGGCCAAACTGGTGGCAAGTGGCATCTTGGCAGCTGCACGCTTGACTTTTCTCAGTTCATGGGCAGTTATTTTGCGCCTTGGTTTTTCCACACGCTTCTTGCGACCCTGTTGATTATTTTGAATGAAACGCTTGATTGTTCGATGATCACGCTTCAGAAGCTTTGCAATTTTAAGAGTGCTGCATCCCTCTGCAAGATATCTCACTATTTTTGACTTTTCTGAGCCTGTCAAGTCCTTCTTTTGACCCATTTTTCCAAAGGAAAGGAAGTTGCCTAATAATTATGCACACCTGATATAGGGTGTTGATGTCATTAGACCACACCCCTTCTCATTACAGAGATGCACATCACCTAATATGCTTGATTGGTAGTAGGCTTTCGAGCCTATACAGCTTGGAGTAAGACAACATGCATAAAGAGGATGATGTGGTCAAAATACTAATTTGCCTAATAATTCTGCCCTCCCTGTATTTTACATTAACATTATACTAAAGCGCAAAGCCCAAAGCACGTTATACATTTTTTAAACTCCTATGTTTTTCACATAGAAAAAATTTAATTTGGTTACTACTTATACCTATCTATCTATCTATCTATCTATCTATCTATCTATCTATTTATCTATATCTGATAATTTTAATGATAAATATATATATATATATATATATATATATATATATATATATATATATATACTTATTTATCTATGTGAATAGATATACAGGTATGTGCATATACTAATATACATAGAAATATGTATTTACAATAAAAATTAAATTTTTCTGTATGTGAAATATGTAAAGTAAATATACAGTAAAACACATAAATACATCTGTACACACACACACACACACACACATATATATATATATATGAAAAGAAGCAAACACTGCACGGGCCATCAAAGTGCTGTTAAAGTCAGAAAGTTTATTTCTCCACAAAGGTTTAGACAAAGTCAGACATCAGAACACCTGACATGTTTCGCGTAGGCGTACCTGCGCTTCATCAGAGGTGATTATCCACCACAGGTGAGCACCTTTTAAAGTTGAGTTGCACCAATAGAATTTATCACAAAGATACACACCCCCTTAATGTCAAACAGCATTAAAGCTATTAAAAACGGGAGTATGGTTATATGTTGATATGTTAGTTACATAAAATAAAATAAATTGAAATAACACATATATATACATAAATAAAATAAAACATAAAAACAATAATAAATATTCAACGTAAGAAAAAATTATTTTTCATAAAAATACAAAATTTTAACTACAACAGAATTAATAACGTCTGATAAAAAATGACAGTAAATAAAGCATAAACAATGTTTAGAGCCATAAAATTAAATTGAAATAAATATAAACATATTAAACATTCAAAATCAATTAGTAAAATACTAAATAGTAATAATTTTTGAGTACTTGAACATGCTAAAAGTGTAGAGCATTATACAATATTTAATATGAGATTCCTGTAGTTAAACTCAACTCATACTAGCATTCGCGCTAGACAAATAGGGGAGGAAGATAGCATGTAAGTTAGCGAAATACACCAAGTCGGATAATTGTAATCCTGGTTTCTACTATAGTCATAGTTTCTTGGTGTAGGTAAGTAGAAAGAGAAAGAGAAAGAGCAATGGGAAGGGGGAACCAATATAAGATAGAACTTTTGTTAATTTTTTTATATTTTTTATATTTTTTATACATATATGTCTTAATCATTATTATAAAGACACCTCAACTGGGTAATTACGGTAAATACCAATCCATACTATCGTACTTTACCAATTTGTTCCTGAGTGAACACTATTAGAGGAAGATCTATCGAGAATTCTTAAGGAAGATTCTCAATAAGATATATGGTAAATACCAATCCAAATATATGCAGAACAATTTATATTTCAGTGAATGAATGCATCCACATCAAGTCTCTTATTTATCCCATAAGGGACTCTAGTATTAAGTTCAATTATCCAAAAGACTTCTCTCTTTAGTAATAGATCAGTTCTATTGCCTCCTCTAGCTGTTTTTTGTATACTGTCTATACCAATAAATGAGAAATGTTTAGTACCTTTACCATGCATTCTAAAATGTTTGGCAACAGGTGTTTTGGCTTCTTTTTCATCCAAAGATAGTAGGTGTTGCCTAATTCTTTCTTTCAAAGTTCTGGTCGTAATCCCAATATATTGTAACTGGCAAGATTGGCAAGTAATTAGGTATATGACAAATTTTGTGGTACAATCTATCCTACTCCTTATATCATATTGTTTACCTGTATTAGTTGAGCAAAAGGACTTCTCTTTTTGGGTAAAGTTACAACTTTTGCAAGGGACATGGCCACATTTGTAGAAGCCATTAGTTGGATTAAGCCACTTAGATTTAGAGATCTGTTTTTCTTTGTCTGACAAATCACTTTTAGTGATATCACCTATACTTTGAGCCCTTCTCGCTACAAATTTCAATTTTTTCCTGTCAGTAATAACTTTGAGATTATCATCAACATGTAGTATAGGCAGATTCTTAGATATTATGTCACATATCTGATTATATTGGGAACTGAACCTGGTAATAAACAGTATATTATCATCTTGTATTCTGGTTCTAGTATCCTTTTTACATAGAAAGAGTGATGTCCTGTCAATTTTAGATACTTTGCGCTGTGTCTGTAGAAGGCTATTTCTATTGTAACCTCTAGATGTTAGTCTTTCGGTCAAGTCAGTAGCCTGTTTAAGATACATGGTCATATTAGAACAATTTCTACGTATTCTCAAGTATTGGCCCTTAGGGATTCCTTTCTTTACATGTGGTATATGACAAGAGTTTGCATGTAATATTGTATTTTTTGCTAAAGGTTTCCTATATATTGAGGTCAATATTTGATAATCAGTATCAATGTTGAGATGAACGTCCAAGTAATCTATTTCTGTTTTATTGCTTATGCTGGTAAATTTTAAATTAAACTTATTTGAATTAATGTATGCTGTGAAATTGTCAATAGTGTTATTCCCTTCATTATTCCATATTATGATGAGGTCATCAATAAACCTACCGTACATAATTATATTATTTGCAAAGGGGCACTGATCAGAGAAAATTAAGCAGAATTCAAGCCAGCCCATATAGATATTAGCGAATGCGGGGGCAAATTTTGCCCCCATGGCTGTCCCACTTTTTTGTAAGTAATATTCACCTCTATATACAATATAATTGTGAGACAGAAGAAATTCTGCAATCGTGACTATAAATGTTATGAAATTACAGTCATAATCTGTATATCTGTATAGCATATTGGACAGGGATTCAAGACCTAAATTGTGGGGTATATTAGAATGTAAAGCTATGACATCTATTGTAAGCCAACAGTATTGTTCTTTCCAGGTTATATCACTAAGTTGTTGTATCAGATGTGAACTGTCTCTGATGTAGCCTGGGAGTGCTAATACTACAGGTTGGAGTATGTGGTCAAGCCATTCACTTAATCTTTCGCACAAAGAGCCATTGCTTGCCACTATGGGCCTTCCTGGTGGATTTTTAGTAGTCTTATGAATCTTAGGTGTAATTCTAAAGTGTGGTATTTTTGGATCTTCAATTAAGAGATAATCCACTAGTTCCTTATCCATGAAGTTATTTTCTATAGCTGTATCTAATAGGGACACCATAATCTGTCTGTAGGGCAAAGTTGGGTTGTAAGAAAGCTTAGTATATAAGCTGTCATTATTAAGTTGAGACATAACCTCATTGTGGTACTGTTCTTTGTCAAGAATTACTACAGCCCCACCCTTGTCCGCTTGGGTGACTATGATGTCTCTATTATTTTTGAGAGAGTATAGTGCTTTCCTTTATATATATACACAATATACCCCTTTACACCTTTAAATTTACCATATGCCTTTCAACCCTTATATTTTTAAAGGTTTTTTTATATGAATATGTTTTATAAAAACATAATTTATGCTTACCTGATACATTTATTTCTCTTGTAGTGTATCCAGTCCACGGATCATCCATTACTTGTGGGATATTCTCCTTCCCAACAGAAAGTTGCAAGAGGATCACCCACAGCAGAGCTGCTATATAGCTCTTCCCCTAACTGCCATATCCAGTCATTCGACCGAAACAAGCTGAGAAAGGAGAAACTATAGGGTGCAGTGGTGACTGTAGTTTAATTAAAATTTAGACCTGCCTTAAAAGGACAGGGCGGGCCGTGGACTGGATACACTACAAGAGAAATAAATTTATCAGGTAAGCATAAATTATGTTTTCTCTTGTTAAGTGTATCCAGTCCACGGATCATCCATTACTTGTGGGATACCAATACCAAAGCTAAAGTACACGGATGATGGGAGGGACAAGGCAGGAACTTAAACGGAAGGAACCACTGCCTGTAGAACCTTTCTCCCAAAAACAGCCTCCGAAGAAGCAAAAGTATCAAATTTGTAAAATTTGGAAAAGGTGTGAAGCGAAGACCAAGTCGCAGCCTTGCAAATCTGTTCAACAGAGGCCTCATTTTAAAAGGCCCAGGTGGAAGCCACAGCTCTAGTAGAATGAGCTGTAATCCTTTCAGGGGGCTGCTGTCCAGCAGT
Source organism: Bombina bombina (assembly GCF_027579735.1). Lineage (NCBI taxonomy): Eukaryota > Metazoa > Chordata > Amphibia > Anura > Bombinatoridae > Bombina > Bombina bombina. The sequence goes on from NC_069502.1 coordinate 1,454,606, forward strand.
CTCATAGGCTAAGCGTATTATGCTCCGAAGCCAAAAGGAGAGAGAGGTTGCCGAAGCTTTTTGACCTCTCCTCTGTCCAGAGTAAACGATAAACAGGGTAGATGTTTGACGAAAATCTTTAGTAGCCTGTAAGTAAAACTTCAAGGCACGGACTACGTCCAGATTATGCAAAAGATGTTCCTTCTTTGAAGAAGGATTAGGACACAATGATGGAACAACTATCTCTTGATTGATATTCCTGTTAGAGACCACCTTAGGTAAAAACCCAGGTTTAGTACGCAGAACTACCTTATCTGAATGAAAAATCAGATAAGGAGAATCGCATTGTAAGGCAGATAACTCAGAGACTCTTCGAGCCGAGGAAATAGCCACCAAAAACAGAACTTTCCAAGATAAAAGTTTAATATCAATGGAATGAATGGGTTCAAACGGAACTCCTTGAAGAACTTCAAGAACCAAGTTTAAGCTCCACGGGGGAGCAACAGGTTTAAACACAGGCTTAATCCTAACCAAAGCCTGACAAAATGCCTGGACGTCTGGAACCTCTGCCAGACGCTTGTGCAAAAGAATAGACAGAGCAGAGATCTGTCCCTTTAAAGAACTAGCTGATAAGCCTTTGTCCAAACCCTCTTGGAGAAAGGACAATATCCTAGGAATCCTAACCTTACTCCATGAGTAACTCTTGGATTCACACCAATAAAGATATTTACCCCATATCTTATGGTAGATTTTCCTGGTGACAGGCTTTCGTGCCTGTATTAAGGTATCAATGACTGACTCGGAGAAGCGACGCCTTGATAGAATCAAGCGTTCAATCTCCATGCAGTCAGTCTCAGAGAAATTAGATTTGGATGATTGAAAGGACCTTGTATTAGAAGGTCCTGTCTCAGAGGCAGAGACCATGGTGGAAGAGATGACATGTCCACTAGGTCTGCATACCAGGTCCTGCGTGGCCACGCAGGCGCTATCAGAATCACTGATGCTCTCTCCTGTTTGATTTTGGCAATCAGTCGAGGGAGCAGAAGAAATGGTGGAAACACATAAGCCAGGTTGAAGAACCAAGGTGCTGCTAGACCATCTATCAGCGTCGCTTCCGGGTCCCTGGACCTGGATCCGTAACAAGGAAGCTTCGCGTTCTGGTGAGACGCCATGAGATCAAGTTCTGGTTTGCCCCAACGATGGACCAGTTGAGCAAACACCTCCGGATGGAGTTCCCACTCCCCCGGATGAAAAGTCTGACGACTTAGAAAATCCGCCTCCCAGTTCTCTACGCCTGGGATGTGGATCGCTGACAGGTGGCAAGAGTGAGACTCTGCCCAGCGAATTATCTTTGAGACTTCTAACATGATGTTGATGGTTGATGTAAGCCACAGTCGTGATGTTGTCCGACTGAAATCTGATGAACCTCAGGGTTGCTAACTGAGGCCAAGCTAGAAGAGCATTGAATATTGCTCTTAACTCCAGAATATTTATTGGGAGGAGTTTCTCCTCCTGAGTCCACAATCCCTGAGCCTTCAGGGAGTTCCAGACTGCACCCCAACCTAGAAGGCTGGCATCTGTTGTTACAATCGTCCAATTTGGCCTGCGAAAGGACATACCCTTGGACAGATGGACCCGAGATAGCCACCAGAGAAGAGAATCTCTGGTCTCTTGATCCAGATTTAGTAGAGGGGACAAATCTGAATAATCCCCATTCCACTGACTAAGCATGCATAATTGCAGCGGTCTGAGATGCAGGCGCACAAATGGCACTATGTCCATTGCTGCTACCATTAAGCCGATTACTTCCATGCACTGAGCCACTGACGGGCGTGGAATGGAATGAAGGACACGGCAAGCATTTAGAAGTTTTGATAACCTGGACTCCGTCAGGTAAATTTTCATCTCTACAGAATCTATAAGAGTCCCTAGGAAGGAGACTCTTGTGAGTGGGGATATAGAACTCTTTTCCACGTTCACTTTCCACCCATGCGACCTCAGAAATGCCAGAACTATCTCTGTATGAGACTTGGCAATTTGAAAGCTTGACGCCTGTATCAGGATGTCGTCTAGATAAGGAGCCACCGCTATGCCTCGCGGTCTTAGAACCGCTAGAAGTGAGCCCAGAACCTTTGTAAAAATTCTCGGGGCTGTAGCCAACCCGAAGGGAAGAGCTACAAATTGGTAATGCCTGTCTAGAAAGGCAAACCTTAGGAACCGATGATGATCTTTATGAATCGGTATGTGAAGGTAGGCATCCTTTAAGTCCACTGTGGTCATGTACTGACCCTCTTGGATCATGGGTAGGATGGTCCGAATAGTTTCCATTTTGAATGATGGAACTCTGAGGAATTTGTTTAAGATCTTTAGATCCAAAATTGGTCTGAAGGTTCCCTCTTTCTTGGGAACCACAAACAGATTTGAATAAAAACCCTGTCCTTGTTCCATCCGCGGAACTGGATGGATCACTCCCATTACTAGGAGGTCTTGCACACAGCTTAGGAATGCCTCTTTCTTTATCTGGTTTGCTGATAACCTTGAAAGATGAAATCTCCCTTGTGGAGGAGAAGCTTTGAAGTCCAGAAAATATCCCTGAGATATGATCTCCAACGCCCAGGGATCCTGAACATCTCTTGCCCATGCCTGGGCGAAGAGAGAAAGTCTGCCCCCCACTAGATCCGTTTCCAGATAGGGGGCCGCTCCTTCATGCTGTCTTGGGGCAGCAGCAGGCTTTCTGGCCTGCTTGCCCTTGTTCCAGGACTGGTTAGGTTTCCAGACCTGTCTGGAATGAGCAAAAGTTCCCTCTTGTTTTGAAGCGGAGGAAGTTGATGCTGCTCCTGCCTTGAATTTTCCAAAGGCACGAAAATTAGACTGTTTGGCCTTTGATTTGGCCCTGTCCTGAGGAAGGGTATGACCCTTACCTCCAGTAATGTCAGCAATAATTTCCTTCAAGCCAGGCCCGAATAAGGTCTGCCCCTTGAAAGGAATGTTGAGTAATTTAGACTTTGAAGTCACGTCAGCTGACCAGGATTTAAGCCATAGCGCCCTACGCGCCTGGATGGCGAATCCGGAATTCTTAGCCATTAGTTTAGTCAAATGAACAATGGCATCAGAAACAAATGAGTTAGCTAGCTTAAGTGTTCTAAGCTTGTCAATAATTTCAGTCAATGGAGCTGTATGGATGGCCTCTTCCAGGGCCTCAAACCAGAATGCCGCTGCAGCAGTGACAAGCGCAATGCATGCAAGGGGCTGTAAAATAAAACCTTGTTGAATAAACATTTTCTTAAGGTAACCCTCCAATTTTTTATCCATTGGATCTGAAAAAGCACAACTGTCCTCAACCGGGATAGTGGTACGCTTTGCTAAAGTAGAAACTGCTCCCTCCACCTTAGGGACCGTCTGCCATAAGTCCCGTGTAGTGGCGTCTATTGGAAACATTTTTCTAAATATAGGAGATGGGGAAAAGGGCACACCCGGTCTATCCCACTCCTTGCTAATAATTTCTGTAAGCCTTTTAGGTATAGGAAAAACATCAGTACACACGGCACTGCATAGTATTTATCCAGCCTACACAATTTCTCTGGTACTGCAACTGTGTTACAGTCATTCAGAGCAGCTAATACCTCCCCAAGCAATACCCGGAGGTTCTCAAGCTTAAATTTAAAATTAGAAATCTCTGAATCAGGTTTCCCCGAGTCAGAGATGTCACCCACAGACTGAAGCTCTCCGTCCTCATGTTCTGCATATTGTGACGCAGTATCAGACATGGCTCTTACAGCATTTCCGCGCTCTGTATCTTTTCTAACCCTTGTTGTCATGCACCAAATGAGAAGTTTGGCACGCAGCCTTTTAGGTACATATAGATGATTTATAGGAGGATGAAGACCTGAAGGAACTCAAGTTTGAGCAGTCCTAAGAGTCTTGAGAGTGGAGATATCTAAATGAGCAATGATTCTCTCAGGGGAGATGATGGTCTCAGAAGAGGATATGGACTTCTTTGAAGAGAATTGTCTGGATAGTGCATCTGCCTTAAGAGTTTTAGTGCCCTGAACAAAAGACAAAACAAAATTGAAGCGGGAGAATAATAATGACCATCTGGCTTGTCTGGCATTGAGTCTTTTAGCAGATTGGACATATAACAGATTCTTGTTATCAGTGAGGATCACAAAAGGAACAGATGTCCCCTCAGGCAAGTAACGCCATTCCTCCAAGTTCATTTTGATGCCTAAAAGTTGTTTATTTCCCAAATCATAATGTAGTTCAGGTAGGGAAAATTCCACAGAAAATTCCACAGAGAAGAAGGCAACATGATGTTCACAGGAGGTTTTGGGATCTCTGAGAAAGAGATCCCAAAAACATCCACTTCCAGGATAAACAGATTTGCGGGATTAGGATAGTCGAGTACGGAGCGTAACAAAAGGCCTCCTTAAGGGATTTGAAGGGTTATACAGCAGTTTCAGACCAGTTCTTCACATTAGCACCTTTTCAAGTCAAATTGGTAAGAGGAGCACAGAATGAAGCAAAATTATTGATGACTTTTCTATAATAATTGTCGAACCCCAGAAACCTTTGCAACTCTTTCAAGGTGTGGGGTTGGGGCCAGTCCAGAATGGCAGATAATGTCCCAGGATCCATTTAAAATCCTTGTTTGAATATGATATATCACAGAAAAGGGATTCTTAGTTGATGGAAGGAAAAATTTTCAAACTTAGCAAAGGGATGATTTGCCTAGAGTCATTGAAGTACCAGTCGAACATGTTTTACATGATCTTTGGGGTTGCAGAAAAAAATAATCATGAATTGGTTCAGATAGTCTCTACATATTTCATTTACAAAATTTTGAAAGACTCCAGGGTTATTACACACCCCTAAAGGCATCACCAGGTACTCATGTCCAAACCTGGTGTTAAAAGCTGTCTTCCACTCATATCTTTTACGGATGCGGATCACGTTATAGGCCACCCTAAAATCCAACTTAGTGAAGATCATATCCCCTTTAAGGTAGTCGAACCGTTCAGGAATGAGAGGCAGCAGATATCTATTCTTAATGGTGACCTTGTTTAGGGCTCGATAATCAATACAGGGGTGTAAGCCTCCATCCTTCTTGGAGACAAAGAAAAATCCTGCTCCTGCAGGCAAAGAGGATGGGCGAATGAAGTCTTTCAAGATTTCCTGAAATGTACTGTTCAAGAGCTTTAGTCTCTAGGACAGACAGAAAATAGGTCTTACCCTTAGGAAGAGGTGATCCAGGAAGCAGATCAATAGGATAATCAAAGGCTCAAGTAGGAGGTAATTCTTCAGCTTAAGATTTAGAAAAACAAATTAGCAAAGTCTGCATACTCTGGTGGTAACTCTGAGTGCACAGAAATCAAGGCTAGGTTGCCCAGAAGACCAACAGGATTAAGGGATATTGGGATGAAGAGACCATGTTGATACTCATGGTTTCTTTATGAATCTCTCCCATGGTAAGATGCAGAGGTTTGGTTTCATATTGGATGATGCCAGAACCCAATGGTTGACCATTGATAGTGGAGACACGGAGAGGAACAGTTTTCAGAGTAGTAAGGATTCTGTTCTTTGAGGCAAATTCTTCATCCATGAAAACCCCTGTAGCTCCAGAATCAATCATAGCTTGTAGGTTAAGGGTATTGGTATAGTTCACAGAAACAGGAATAGAAAATATCATTTGAGGGGAAAAAGAACAATTGGTATGGCTTAACTCAGCTCCCCTTACCTGAATTAATACTTGTCTTTTACTGAACGAGTTGGACAACTTTGTAGGAGATTACCTTTTTGCCCACTATATAAACATAACTCCATATTCCTTCTATGCAATCACTCAGAGTTAGACAGGTGACAAAACCCAACTTCCATGGGCTCCTCCATCTTATCACTGGACAAGGCGGAATCTGAGAAAGACAGGACATACTAAGGTCTGGTAGTTTGTCTAAAGGGTCTCTGAGACCTCTCTTGTTCTTGAATTCTTTCTAGATGTCGGTTGTCCAGTCAGATACACATCTCTATGAAAGAATTAACTAATTCTAGAATCTCTATATACACCAATTCATCCATTAGGCGATCTCATAATCCCTTTCTGAAATCCCCACCTATCTCAGCAGCTAAGGTCCAGAAGTCTATGGCATATTGAGATACTGGGCAATTCCTCTGTTGAAGATCCAGAACAAATAATTCTGCAGTGACTGATCTACCAAGCTTATCAAAGACACGTTATATGGCAGAAAGAAACATCTCAAAGTTGTTTAGAACTGAATTGTCTCTCTTAATTAGAGGTAATACCCATGCCAGAACCTTGCCTTTCAGAAGAGAGATGATGAAGAAGACTTTAGTTGAGGAAGCAGAAAACATAGAAGGATTGCATTTGAAGTGGAGCAGACATTGGCTGAGAACACCTCTGTAGTTCTCTGGATCACCCTCTATTTTCTCTGGTAATGGGAGTTTCAGGGATGTAGACTCTGAACCGGAGATCGTTAATCTTTCTGGAGTAACAATAATGGAAGTAGAAACCCCAGTAGAAGTAAGCATATGCGACAGGTTCAGGAACATTGCTATTAGTCCAACTTGGAATCTAAATGTTGTAATTGAGCAGTGTGACCTCCAAGCAATTGACCTTAATAGGTTAAGGCTTTAGTCACCTGTTCTTGGCTAGTCATGACCCTAATATTCTTTTAGGTCCTTCGGATATTTCTCTATCAAACTAATCCTGGCTGGCAGTCTTGTTATCCCAGCATCAAGTGGAGTGAAAAAGAAATATCTTTTGTACAATAGGGATAGGACCCAGGAGGAAGATTACTGAGCATCAGGAAAATAGCTAGGAGCTAAGTATCAGGACATGATCGGATTGGTCAAGGCAGAGTCGACAAGCATGGGGGTCAACCCAGAAGGGAAAAAGGAAAACAGAATCAGAGTCCAAAAGCTTAGACAGGAAGATCCAAGGTCAAAACCAATCGGGCAACAGAGTGAAATTAGCAGGCAGAAGAATGGTCAAGAGAGATCCGAGTCACAAGATAGAATTTGAAATCCAAATAAGTAATAAAGCACACTCATGAGATAGACTCAATACTAGGGCAATGAGACAGTTAAAGGGGAAGGAATATAAAGGGAAAAGGGGCGCCAAAGATGACGCGAGAAGGATGCGACAAAAATGATACAACATGCAAAAACACGACGCTAGGCATCAGAGATTATGCAAAACGGATTGAGTTGGAAAGGAGTAACCGCATCATAGTTACCACGTCATGGCAACGCAGCATCATGGCAACCCAGAGTAATAACAGTAGCTTTGCTGTCCCCAATGTCTACTGCTTGTTCTTATGAACCGCCATCTTTGAAGTTTTAAGGATGGAAGCAAACTGACGCTCACTGTATCCCTCTGCCAGTAAAGCCTGAATTCAACCTGGCTTTTCTTCACTCAAAGCTTTTCTTTTCAAATCTTTTGGCAGGGTCAATAGTTATTTTTTATTCCAATTATGTTTGCGGTACCACTAGCACTGTTTTTGACATTCAGCTGGGCTATTGCAAGAGGATAGTGATGACCACAGCAGTGATTTTTATACTTTTCCTAATTAAATATGGTTTTGTTTGGGTGCTCACCTAATCAGTACCTCAATAAGTAGAATGAAGTGAGCCTGTGTTAGTGTTCAACATACACAGACAGTGAAATCGAATACCCGCCATACCTGTAAAGATGCGGATTTAAGAAAAAATTGGTAGTCTCTTAACTTTTCTAGATATATATATATATATATATATATATATATATATACACACACACACAGTATATATATATATATATATATATATATATATATATATATATATATACACACACACACACACAGTATATATATATATATACACACACACACACAGTATATATATATATATATACACACACACACACACACACACACATTATATATATATACACACACACATACCCACAGTATATATATATATATATATATATATATACACACACACACACACACACATACAGTATATATATATATACACACACACACACACAGTATATATATATATATATATATATATATATACACACACACACAGTATATATATATATATATACACACACACATACACACAGTATATATATATATATACACACACACACACACATACACACAGTATATATATATACACACACACACACACACACACAGTATATATATATATACACACACACACACAGTATATATATATATATATATATATATATACACACACACACACAGTATATATATATATATATATATACACACACACACAGTATATATATATATATATACACACACACACACACACACACAGTATATATATATATATATATATATATATATATATACACACAGTATATATATATATATACACACACACACACACACAGTATATATATATATATATATACACACACACATACACACACACTAAAACATTGATGAGCCCCCACCACTTACTCATAAACACAGACTCACACTAACAACAGCATAGACATGCACTAACACCTACACACAGACTCACACTAACAACACCATAGACATGCACTAACACCTACACACAGACTCACACTAACAACACCATAGACATGCACTAACACCTACACACAGACTCACACTAACAACACCATAGACATGCACTAACACCTACACACAGACTCACACTAACAACACCATAGACATGCACTAACACCTACACACAGACTCACACTAACAACACTATAGACATGCACTAACACCTACACACAGACCCAAACTAACACATACACACATAGACACTAACATAAATACAGAGACTAACACAGACCCACACTAACAGATAGGCTCATATTTATCAAGCTCCGTGCCCCGTGTTTCCCGCTAGCCTTCAGGCTCGCCGGAAACAGAAGTTATGAAGCAACGGTCTAAAGACAGCTGCTCCATAACCTGTCCGCCTGCTCTGAGGCGACAGACAGAAATCAACCTGATCGAATACAAATCGGGTTGATTGATATCCCCTGCTAGCGGCCGATTGACTGCAAATCTGCAGGGGGCGGCATTGCACCTGCAGTTCACCAGAACTGCTGGTGCAATGATAAATGCAGAGAGTGTATGCTGTCAGCATTTATCGATGTGCAGCGGATATGATCCACAATATCGGATCATGTCCGCTCGCACCATCATAAATAGGCCCCATAGACACAGAGACACTAACACACACTAGCAAAAAAAGACATGCACACACATTAACAAATAAACACAAACACACAGAAGCACTAACACACACACAGATACATACACACAGACACATAATACCACAGACAAACATAGAAAGACATGCAGAAACACTAACACACACACTAAGACATGCACACAGACAGAAACACAGAGACACTAACACAGACACACACTGACATACACACACAGAGAGAAAATAACAGACATAGACACACACACTAACACATACACACAGACAGAGCCACACAGAAACACTAACACACATACACACTAACACAAGCCCACACAGTAAGACACACACAAAGCACTAACACTTACAGTACATACAAACAGACACCCAGATACACTAATACAGACACATACTAACATACACACAAAGACAATCACACAGAGACACTAACACAGGCACTAACATATACACAAAGGCACTAATACATACACAGAGGCACTAACACAGAGACACACACTGATACACACATAAACACTAAGACACAACACAATTTAGAGCAATTCCACATCTAGCTCCTATTAGTGATGTCCCGAACTGTTCGCCCGCAAACAGTTCATGGCGAACTTAGCTTGTTCGCCGCTGCGGGCGAACACATGCGATGTTCGATCCGCCCCCTATGTGTCATCATTGAGGAAACTTTGACCCTGTATGTTACAGCCTTCTGACACATTAGAGCCAATCAGCATCAGACACTCCCTCACAGACCCTCCCAGCTTCTTGGCAGCAGCCATTTTAGACTCATAACGACCTTGCTTTCTTAGTGAGAGGACGTTTTGTGTTGCTGCTGCTGACATTATAGGGAAATAGATAGCTAGGCTAGTGTATTTAGTGTCCACTACAGTCCTGAAGGACTCTTCTCATCTCTACTGCAAGGACAGCACCCCAAAAAGCCCTTTTTAGGGCTATAACTTCAGCCGTTTTTTTTTTTTTTTCTTAGTATTTTTATTAGCATTTGCCTGGCTTTCAGCCTGTGTGTAAGGCTCACAGCATATGCTGTGATTACTGCCACCACTGATATCTGCCTAACAACATTAATTTAAATTTAACCAACAAAAATTTGAAATTATTTTGCTAGTGTAATTTATTTTCATTTTCTATCAGGCCTGTGTCACACAGCATATACTCTGGTTCATTGCACTGTGCCAGCCACCACTCATATCCGCTTATAACATTATTTTAAATTTAAAAAAAAACGTTTAAATCATTTTGCTAGTGTAATCTAATTTCATTTTCTATCAGGCCTGTGTCTGTCAGGCTCACACAGCATATACTTCAGTTTTTTTTCAGTCTTTTGGTTAATTGCTCTGTGCCAGTCACCACTCATATCTGCTTCACCTTATTTTAAATTTTAAAAAAAACCTTTAAAATTATTTTGTTAGTGTAATCTAATATCATTTTCTATCAGGCCTGTGTGTTTTGCTGACTTACAGAGCATACTGTGTTTAATTGCTGCCCTCCCTAATCTATCAGCCACGACTCATATGTGTTTAACCTTTTTTTAAATTCCCAAAAAAAAAACTTTAAATCATTTTACTAGTGTAATCTAATTGTATTTTCTATCAGGCCTGTGTGTATCTGACTTACAGAGCCTACTGTTTTTAATTGCTGCTCTTCCAAGGCTATCAGCCACAACTCATATGTGCTTAACCTTTTTCTTTAAATTAAAAAAAAAATCTTTAAATCATTATGCTAGTGTAATCTAATTTTATTTTCTATCAGGCCTGTGTCTAACTGTCTATCTGACTTACAGAGCATACTGTTGTTAATTGCTGCCCTACGTAGCAGCCAGCCAGTGCCACCACTCATATCTGCTTAACATTATTTTAATATTAAAATAAAAACTTTTAAATTATTTTGCTGGTGTAATCTAACTTCATTTTCTATCAGACCTGTGTTTTTCTCACTTACACAGCATACTGTGTTAAATTGCTGCCCTACCTACCAGCCACGACTCATATCTGCTTTACATTATTTTAAAGTAAAAAAAAATTTTTAAATCATTTTGCTAGTGTAATTTAATTTCTTTTTCCATCAGGCCTGTGTGTTTCTGGCCCACATCATATAGTGTTACACCGTTTTTTTTTTCCCACCACTTATATCTGGTGTAACAACATTAGTGTAAATTTTATGTAAAAATTTTTTTAACAGCAGTCCTCTTCTAGAGTTATTAAATTTTAGTAGCCAGGCTGCCATTAGTGCCAGCCTGTGTGTCAGGCTGCCAGCATATACTGTGCCTACTTCCATCCTCAGTGCCAGTCCACCACTCCTATCTGTTGTAACATAACATTAAATGTTTTAAAAAAAAACTTTTACATCACTCTTCGAGTGTTATTTAATATTAGTTCACAGGCCAGCCTGCCACCACTAGTGCCAGCCTGTGTGCCAGGCCCACTTGCCAACTAGTTACACCAATCACAGTTGTTGTAACAGTATTGTTAATATTTAAAATTAAAAATTTTACGATTGTGAATCATCAGTTTGCTCGTGCCATTGAATTGCACTTTCCTCCTGCCTGCCAGCCTGTGTGCCAGGCCCACTTGCCAACTAGTTACACCAATCATAGTTGTTGTAACAGTATTGTTAATCTTTAAAATTAAAAATTGTTCGATTGTGAATCATCAGTTTGCTCGTGTCAGGGTAATCATGCAGGCCATATAGACCGCCCTTGATAGGGGAAGTAACAGGGGTTAAAGTGCAAAGAATAGTACTACTTAACACAACCTAGTTTACATTAACAGTGGTTCCCAGACCGCATGTCTTGTTATTAGATTTTGCAAGGATAATCAGCCAGGCCATATAGACCGCCCCCGATAGGGGGAGTAACAGGGATTAAAGTGCTAAGAATAGTAAAAATCAACACAACCTAGTTAACAGTGGTTCCCAGACCGCATGTCTTGTTGTTATATTTTGCCAGGATAATCAGGCACGCCATATAGACCTCCCCCGATAGGGGGAGTAACAGGGATTAAAGTGCTAAGAATAGTACTACTTAACACAACCTAGTTACCATGGGTCCATGACCGCATGTTTTCTTATTATACTTTGTCAGGGTAATCATGCAGGCCATATAGACCTCCCTTGATAGGGGGAGTAACAGGGATTACAGTTCTAAGAATAGTACTACTTAACACAACCTAGTTACCATGGGTCCCAGACCAGATGTTTTGTTGTTATACTTTGTCAGGGTAATCATGCAGGCCATATAGACCTCCACCGATAGGAGGAGTTACAGGGCTGAAAGTGCTAAGAATAGTACTACTTAACACAACCTAGTTACCATGGGTCCCAGACCGCATGTTTTATTATTATACTTTGTCAGGGTAATTATATAATTAACAAATCTATCTATTTCTCTTCTATCGATTCTATCTAACTATCAATCTATGTATATCTATCTATCCTATCTATCTATCTATCTATCTATCTATCTTCTGTCCGGACTGTTTTGAGACAGACACTTGTGTTTTGGACAAATTTGAAGTAGGAGGACAGACCAATCATCTTCTTCCATCTCCCGGTTCCAAAAATGAAGGCCATATAGATCTCCCCCGATAGGGGGAGTAACAGGTTGTAGTAAACTGCTAAGAATAGTACTACTTAACACACCACGGGTCACAGACCGCAGGTCTTATTGTTATACTCTGTCAGGGAAATTATATATCTTTCAAATCTATCTATTTATCTATCAAATTGATCGAACTATCAAACGTATCTATCAAATGTAGATTGCATCTATTGATCGATGTAATTAGGATCAATAAAATGTATATTACATATTTTGGTTGATGTAATTCGTATCTATCAAATGTATATTGCATCTTTGGATCGATAACATTCGTATCTATCAAATGGATATTGCATCTATTGATCTATGTAATTCGTATCTATCAAATGTATATTGCATCTATTGATCTATGTAATTTGTATCGATCATATGTATATTGCATCTATTGAGCTATGTAATCTATCTATCTATCTATCTATCTATCAAATCTATCTATCTTGTGGTTGTGCAAATGGACTGTTTGCGGTGCGTTACACTTGGAGTTTGCTCTGTCACTGTGAAGCGGCCGTAACCCTTACACTACCTGATAGATACGACATCATAACTGATGTTTTAAAGCACGTTATTGCAAACAATTTGGGGATGTTAGGTGATTTATGCCCTTTATGGGTTAAAAGAAGACTCTGCATCAACTATGTAATTTTCCATGGGAGTTTTGCCAGGGATCCTCCTCCAGCATGCCACAGTCCCGGTGTTAGTCCCCTTGAAACAACTTTTCCATCACTATTGTGGCCAGAAAGAGTCCTTGTAGGTTTTAAAGTTCGCCTGCCTATTGAAGTCAATGGCAGTTCGCGTGGTTCGCCGGTTTGCGAACAATACCGGAAGTTCGAGTCCGCCGTTCGCGAACTGAAATTTTTAAGTTCGCGACATCACTAGCTCCTATATTTTCTAATCTTTGTGCACTAAATATAGTACTGATAGTTCCTACATTAAATTAATCTGGCTCCTAGATCTGCCGGCTGCTTCATTTTTCTAAAAACTTCCAGACAATAAAGAGATTGTAACTTACTAGAGTGAAGCTGGTATACGTCGAAGGAATATAACAGAACCTCTAACTCACTCTGAACCAAAGCATTCCCCCCCCTGTCCCCAGCCTCAGGTCATTTGTTTGCAATTTTGCATCTACATTATAATTATCCAGATATGTAGCAATCTCACTTACTTCTTATGCCAGTATCTGCCTCTCATGAAAAAATGGTACAAGTGAAACTTCTTGCGCCTATCATCCTCCGGCTGTCCCCACGTACTCTGTGCATAGTGTAACTGGGCTCCGGGCCACCATTTGGTCCTTTTGACAGCACCTGGAAGAGATGTGTCTCCTCCAGCAGGACCTAGTCTAGTCAGACAGTTCCAACACAGTTGCTCCTCACTGGAGCAGAGTAGCTTGGTCAGCATCACACTGACTTTGGGGTGGCAGGCTCTTGAAAAGTTGGCTGAAAAGCACTTGTAAGTGAAGAACAAAGGAATTTTTGGATTATTTCTTAACAAACCTCCAGCTTTAGCACAGTTGTCCTAGTGTAAATTCTGGTTAGCATCCAAGCAAAAGCCACAAGAGGCTTTTTTAGCATTCTTCAAAGAAGTCTATGCGGAAAGGGAGTTAGCAACTTTTAACTTGAAATACCAAAGTAAGAATAGGAGCACTACCGATTCAACTTGAGTGCAGTTAGCATATGCACTAATATTTGTGCCCTTCATTTGTATTCTAGCTGAAAATATTTAATTACTGAAAGTGAAATATTATTGCAATATACATTATTTGTTTTGCTTCCTTTTGCTGTAAAGTACATCTGAAAAATTGGCTTTCTTTTGGTGAGTATTGGGTTAGTACTTTTCGCTAACTTTCTTTGACCTATTGTTATCCTCCCCCTCCTCTCTCATCTTTTTAGTAATTTGCTCTTTTAAGGTGAATTATCAGTTTTGCATCAACAATCATGATAGGAAACTCATTATTTGTAACAGCCTTGAGAAAACAAATTGATTTAGTTGTGAACATTATTGTATATATATATATATATATATATATATATATATATATATTCAACAAACTACAAGAGGAGAACAAGGACCATCAAAAATTTCCATGGCCCGGAACAGATAGGGAATCAAGCATTCTTTTTCCAAAAATATAGCTAAATTAGACAAAAGAAATAAATCTCTGACCAGTACAATCACAGAGAACAATAAATCATTTATTAATGGTACAGAAATAAATAAATCCTAACTGTCCAACTGTATCAATTCAGGTAAATGTTAGCAACACAGAGTAAAAATTGTTAAACAAACAAAATGGTACATGTGGGCAATTAAAACCCTGAAGATGTGCACATCATAAACACAATATTGGCAAAAATACAGCCCAAAGACACCTAGTACACCACTACACCCAAGCTGTACACGGTACCCAAGTCAATTCAAGGGATAATTACCGGACAGGTAAATTATAGGGATCTAAGTAGTGACAGGTGCTTTGTAAAGATTTCAGGAGCAACAGTAGCGGCAGTGTAACAACAATTACAAAGAATTACATACAAGTATGAAGAAAAGCTATTGCAAAGGTTATTAGCAATAAGATAGATAATAAATTGCATACAAGTATGAAGAATAACTATTGCAATGGTTATTAGCAATAAGATAGACAATGGAACATAGTAATGAATCTTCCATAATGAATTGCCTCAGAACAGCAGTTGCATAGAAACATAGCAGTTTACATAAAGATGCCTGCATATACAGAGATAGAATTCTCACAGAAGTGTATTGCTGAAAAAAACAACCAAATCACACCAGGATGATTTTCCACATATAGCGGTATTGTCTTCAGCCAGACTTAGCATAAGTCCAAGGTATGCAAAAAGGGATAAGTGCTGCCAAAGCTACATGCGTGTTAGTAAAGCATTGTGCGTATTATTGCTGAAGATATTCTTTGAAAGCAGCAAATAAGCCAAATGAGCAGTAGGAGTCAGTCCAGGCTAACCCCCCATATTGCATGTGAAAACAGCTAAGTTCCTGTGTTAAACCATAAGCATGCACTTATCTGATTCTGGAGGTGTCCACAATAGAAGTCTGCTGTTAGTAATTCAATATCAGTTGCTTCCTGAGATACTGCCTTGTAATTGAGTCCCATGAGACAGTTTTCTGAGCCAGTCAAGTGCTACACGCTGAGACACTGCAGCGTGGTAGGGCTGCGTTCTTACTTCCTGGTTGGTCACATGTGCGTCCATGGCATTGGATCATGGACGCACATGTGACCAACCAGGAAGTAAGCACGCAGCCCTACCACGGTCCTCTTGTAGTTTGTTGAAAAATTATTTTTTATAGGGTCTGCACCACATCGAAATTATATTTAACACAACATTAATGTTTATAAATTTTGATAATAATTTTTTCTATTGAAAAAGACACATTTATAGTAGCCATTTGTCCTGTACTCTTTTTGGCCTAGATTTGGAGTTTGGCGGTAAAAGGGCTGTTAACGCTCCGCGGGCTTTTTTCTGGCCGCACCATAAATTTAACTCTGGTATCGAGAGTTCAAACAAATGCTGCGTTAGGCTCCAAAAAAGGAGCGTAGAGCATTTTTACCGCAAATGCAACTCTCGATACCAGAGTTGCTTACGGACGCGGCCAGCCTCAAAAACGTGCTCGTGCACGATTCTCCCATAGGAAACAATGGGACTGTTTGAGCTGAAAAAAAACCTAACACCTGCAAAAAAGCAGCGTTCAGCTCCTAACGCAGCCCCATTGTTTCCTATGGGGAAACACTTCCTACGTCTGCACCTAACACTCTAACATGTACCCCGAGTCTAAACACCCCTAACCTTACACTTATTAACCCCTAATCTGCCGCCCCCGCTATCGCTGACCCCTGCATTTTTTTTTTAACCCCTAATCTGCCGCTCCGTAAACCGCCGCAACCTACGTTATCCCTATGTACCCCTAATCTGCTGCCCCTAACACCGCCGACCCCTATATTATATTTATTAACCCCTAATCTGCCCCCCACAACGTCCCCGACACCTGCCTACACTTATTAACCCCTAATCTGCCGAGCGGACCTGAGCGCTACTATAATAAAGTTATTAACCCCTAATCCGCCTCACTAACCCTATCATAAATAGTATTAACCCCTAATCTGCCCTCCCTAACATCGCCGACACCTAACTTCAATTATTAACCCCTAATCTGACGACCGGAGCTCACCGCTATTCTAATAAATGGATTAACCCCTAAAGCTAAGTCTAACCCTAACACTAACACCCCCCTAACTTAAATATAATTTACATCTAACGAAATAAATTAACTCTTATTAAATAAATTATTCCTATTTAAAGATAAATACTTACCTGTAAAATAAATCCTAATATAGCTACAATATAAATTATAATTATATTATAGCTATTTTAGGATTAATATTTATTTTACAGGCAACTTTGTAATTATTTTAACCAGGTACAATAGCTATTAAATAGTTAAGAACTATTTAATAGTTACCTAGTTAAAATAATAACTAATTTACCTGTAAAATAAATCCTAACCTAAGATATAATTAAACCTAACACTACCCTATCAATAAAATAATTAAATAAACTACCTACAATTACCTACAATTAACCTAACACTACACTATCAATAAATTAATTAAACACAATTCCTACAAATAAATACAATAAAATAAACTAGCTAAAGTACAAAAAATAAAAAAGAACTAAGTTACAAAAAATAAAAAAATATTTACAAACATAAGAAAAATATTACAACAATTTTAAACTAATTACACCTACTCTAAGCCCCCTAATAAAATAACAAAGACCCCCAAAATAAAAAATTCCCTACCCTATTCTAAATTAAAAAAGTTACAAGCTCTTTTACCTTACCAGCCCTGAACAGGGCCCTTTGCGGGGCATGCCCCAAGAATTTCAGCTCTTTTGCCTGTAAAAGAATAAATACAATACCCCCCCCCAACATTACAACCCACCACCCACATACCCCTAATCTAACCCAAACCCCCCTTAAATAAACCTAACACTAAGCCCCTGAAGATCTTCCTACCTTGTCTTCACCATCCAGGTTCACCGATCCGTCCTGAAGAGCTCCTCCGATGTCCTGATCCAAGCCCAAGCGGGGGGCTGAAGAGGTCCATGATCCGGTCAAAGTCTTCATCCAAGCGGGGCAGAAGAGGATCTTCCATCCGATTGAAGTCATCATCCAGGCGGCATCTTCTATGGTCTTCCATCCGGAGCGAAGCGGCAGGATCCTGAAGACCTCCAGCGCGGAACATCCATCCGGACCGACGACTGAACGACGAATGACTGTTCCTTTAAGGGACGTCATCCAAGATGGCGTCCCTCGAATTCCGATTGGCTGATAGGATTCTATCAGCCAATCGGAATTAAGGTAGGAATTTTCTGATTGGCTGATGGAATCAGCCAATCAGAATCTAGTTCAATCCGATTGGCTGATCCAATCAGCCAATCAGATTGAGCTCGCATTCTATTGGCTGATCGGAACAGCCAATAGAATGCAAGCTCAATCTGATTGGCTGATTGGATCAGCCAATCGGATTGAACTTGATTCTGATTGGCTGATTCCATCAGCCAATCAGAAAATTCCTACCTTAATTCCGATTGGCTGATAGAATCCTATCAGCCAATCGGAATTCGAGGGACGCCATCTTGGATGACGTCCCTTAAAGGAACAGTCATTCGTCGTTCAGTCGTCGGTCCGGATGGATGTTCCGCGCTGGAGGTCTTCAGGATCCTGCCGCTTCGCTCCGGATGGAAGACCATAGAAGATGCCGCCTGGATGATGACTTCAATCGGATGGAAGATCCTCTTCTGCCCCGCTTGGATGAAGACTTTGACCGGATCATGGACCTCTTCAGCCCCCCGCTTGGGCTTGGATCAGGACATCGGAGGAGCTCTTCAGGACGGATCGGTGAACCTGGATGGTGAAGACAAGGTAGGAAGATCTTCAGGGGCTTAGTGTTAGGTTTATTTAAGGGGGGTTTGGGTTAGATTAGGGGTATGTGGGTGGTGGGTTGTAATGTTGGGGGGGGGGTATTGTATTTATTCTTTTACAGGCAAAAGAGCTGAAATTCTTGGGGCATGCCCCGCAAAGGGCCCTGTTCAGGGCTGGTAAGGTAAAAGAGCTTGTAACTTTTTTAATTTAGAATAGGGTAGGGAATTTTTTATTTTGGGGGTCTTTGTTATTTTATTAGGGGGCTTAGAGTAGGTGTAATTAGTTTAAAATTGTTTTTTATTTTTTGTACTTTAGCTAGTTTATTTAATTGTATTTATTTGTAGGAATTGTGTTTAATTAATTTATTGATAGTGTAGTGTTAGGTTAATTGTAGGTAATTGTAGGTAGTTTATTTAATTATTTTATTGATAGGGTAGTGTTAGGTTTAATTATATCTTAGGTTAGGATTTATTTTACAGGTAAATTTGTTATTATTTTAACTAGGTAACTATTAAATAGTTCTTAACTATTTAATAGCTATTGTACCTGGTTAAAATAATTACAAAGTTGCCTGTAAAATATATATTAATCCTAAAATAGATATAATATAATTATAATTTATATTGTAGCTATATTAGGATTTATTTTACAGGTAAGTATTTAGCTTTAAATAGGAATAATTTATTTAATAAGAGTTAATTTATTTCGTTAGATGTAAATTATATTTAAGTTAGGGGGGTGTTAGTGTTAGGGTTAGACTTAGCTTTAGGGGTTAATCCATTTATTAGAATAGCGGTGAGCTCCGGTCGTCAGATTAGGGGTTAATAATTGAAGTTAGGTGTCGGCGATGTTAGGGAGGGCAGATTAGGGGTTAATACTATTTATGATAGGGTTAGTGAGGCGGATTAGGGGTTAATAACTTTATTATAGTAGTGCTCAGGTCCGCTCGGCAGATTAGGGGTTAATAAGTGTAGGCAGGTGTCGGCGACGTTGAGGGGGGCAGATTAGGGGTTAATAAATATAATATAGGGGTCGGCGGTGTTAGGGGCAGCAGATTAGGGGTACATAGGGATAACGTAGGTGGCGGCGCTTTGCGGTCGGAAGATTAGGGGTTAATTATTTTAAGTAGCTGGCGGCGACGTTGTGGGGGGCAGGTTAGGGGTTAATAAATGTAATACAGGGGTCGGCGGGGTTAGGGGCAGCAGATTAGGGGTACATAAGTATAACGTAGGTGGCGGTCGGCAGATTAGGGGTTAAAAATTTTAATCGAGTGGCGGCGATGTGGGGGGAGCTCGGTTTAGGGGTACATAGGTAGTTTATGGGTGTTAGTGTACTTTAGGGTACAGTAGTTAAGAGCTTTATGAACCGGCGTTAGCCAGAAAGCTCTTAACTCCTGCTATTTTCAGGCGGCTGGAGTTCACTTCAGAAACGACTCTAAATACCGGCGTTAGAAAGATCCCATTGAAAAGATAGGATACGCAAATGGCGTAGGGGGATCTGCGGTATGGAAAAGTCGCGGCTGAAAAGTGAGCGTTAGACCCTTTAATCACTGACTCCAAATACCAGCGGGCGGCCAAAACCAGCGTTAGGAGCCTCTAACGCTGGTTTTGACGGCTACCGCCGAACTCCAAATCTAGGCCTTTGTTTTTTTATATATATATATATATATATATATATACATATATATATATATATATATATATATATATATATATACATATATATATATATATATATATATATATATATATATATAGCCATCATAAGATTTGTTATTTTAGCAATTTTATAAAGCCCATATTTAATCATTTCTCAGTCTCTTTATTAGATTACAACCAGAAAATACTGGATATTTGCATGCAGTATTAAAAAAACTGATTTTTTTTTTTAGAAAATACAGCTTCTATAGGCTAAAGTGGCAATTATTTAGTGTTACCTCCCGTTACACTTGAGCAATAGCAGAAACCTGGCTCTCATAAAAATAAATGGAATGGAACCCTAATTAATGGCATTGCTAACACCTGTATTTGTCCTACTATTTCTGTCAAAATGACACCAGGTGTGTGCAAGACATGCTTGAGTATAACATACACGTGTGGTATGAGTTCAATTCATTGAGTATTATAGATGCTGTATGGGATCACCTGGACAGAGAAAGAAATAAAATACAACCTAAATCTAAAGAAGAACTCTGGGAAGTGCTGAAAGAACCCTGGTATAATACACCAGAAGATTACTTCAGAAAACTTCAGGACAGTCTCCCCAAAAGGGCTCAAGATGTGCTTAGTGCCAAGGGAGGTCACGCTAAATACTGACTTTTGCCTGAAGAAGCCATTTTGTTCTGAAAATTGTTTTTTTTTTTTATATTTTGTGTACATATTTCCTGTATTTTCTGTTTGTATCTTAATAAAGAGACTGAAAAATAAATATGGCTGATCAGTAAAACTTTGCTAAAACAACAAATCTAAATATATATATTTATTTATTTATATTTAGCTATAAAATGGGGATTAGAAAGGTATATATATATATATATATATATATATATATATTTATATTTAGCTATAAAATGGGGATTAGAAAGGTATATATATATATATATATATGTATTTATTTATATTTAGCTATAAAATGGGGATTAGAAAGATATATATATATATATATATATATATATATATATATATATATATATGTATTTATTTATATTTAGCTATAAAATGGGGATTAGAAAGATATATATATATATGTATTTATTTATATTTAGCTATAAAATGGGGATTAGAAAGGTATATATATATATATATGTATTTATTTATATTTAGCTATAAAATGGGGATTAGAAAGATATATATATATATATATATATATATATGTATTTATTTATATTTAGCTATAAAATGGGGATTAGAAAGGTATATATATATATATATATATATATATATATATGTATTTATTTATATTTAGCTATAAAATGGGGATTAGAAAGGTATATATATATGTATTTATTTATATTTAGCTATAAAATGGGGATTAGAAAGGTATATATATATATATATATATATGTATTTATTTATATTTAGCTATAAAATGGGGATTAGAAAGGTACATATATATATATATATATGTATTTATTTATATTTAGCTATAAAATGGGGATTAGAAAGATATATATATATATATATATATATATATATGTATTTATTTATATTTAGCTATAAAATGGGGATTAGAAAGATATATATATATATATATATATGTATTTATTTATATTTAGCTATAAAATGGGGATTAGAAAGGTATATATATATATATATGTATATGTATTTATTTATATTTAGCTATAAAATGGGGATTAGAAAGATATATATATATATATGTATTTATTTATATTTAGCTATAAAATGGGGATTAGAAAGGTATATATATATATGTATTTATTTATATTTAGCTATAAAATGGGGATTAGAAAGGTATATATATATATATATATATATATATATATATATATATATATATGTGTATTTATTTATATTTAGCTATAAAATGGGGATTAGAAAGGTATATATATATATATATATATACCTGTTTAAATAGCTGTTAAATTATTGCTAAGTAACTAAGCTGAATCAGTGCTAAACCACCTTAAAGGATCATAAAACCCAAATTTTTTCTTTTATGATTTAGAAAGAGCATGTAGATTTAAACAACTTTCTAATTTACTTCTATTATCTAATTTGCTTCATTCTCTTGATATCCTATGCTGAAAAGCATATCTAGATAGGCTCAGTAGCTGCTGGTTGGTGGCTGCACACAGATGCCTAGTTTGATTGGCTCACCCATGTGCATTGCTATTTCTTCAACAAAGGATACCTAAAGAATGAAGCAAATTAGATAATAGAAGTACATTGAAATATTGCTTAAAATTGTATTTTCAACCTGACTTATGAAAGAAAATGTTTGGGTTTATTGTCCCTTTAAGTGAAGAGAAGATGGCAGGCTACCCAAGTCTCTTTCCATGACTGCACGTGTGCAAACAGAGTTCTTGCTATTTCTCTGTGTTAGTTTATGATTGGTTAGCAAGGAAAAAACATAAATAAAATATGCTTATTTGACAAAATAAAGCTGCAGTTTTCATAGTAATTATTTTCCGATATAAAGGTACATTACCATGAAGCTTACATTTTTTTATTTAATGACCCTTTAAGTCTGTTAACATCAGCATTTGTCCAGACTATTTCTTAATATATCACAATGGAAATCTTACAATATGCACCTGGTGTCCACAGGTCAGCTATGGAGCCATGGATTCGATCTTTGATGATAAGCAGCAGTTTCCATTTTTCTATAGAACGGTTCCAAATGAACGTAACCAATATGGTGCCATTCTAAAGATCTTACAGCACTTTGGCTGGACTTGGGTGGGGATTGTAGCTTCAGACGATGACAACAGCCTAAAGGGAAGCCTAGAACTGAAGGAATTTCTCCTCAACAGCGGTTACTGTGTAGCTTATTTGACGTTATTAAGTAATGTGGCTGTTATGTCAATTGATAATATATATATTATTTTAGATGAGATATCAAGATCTACAGCCAATGTGGTTATACTCTACACGTATGCTGAGTATTTTCAAGCATTTGTATCATTTCTGGCTGATGAGGAAATGCCTGCAGTAGTTTGGATTGTCACAGGTATGATGACATTGTCCCCTGAATTATATGCAATTACAGAAACAATGCTGACATTTAATGGGTCTCTGGTAGTTTCCCTCAGAAAAAGAAATATCCCAGGTTTAAGAGATTTTATGTACAGCGCAACTCCGCAGAAGTATCCGAATGATTACAGATTTAAACTTGAATGGTCTATACTATTTCATTGCGACCCAGTTGATTCCTCTAATGGCTCAGGATTAGTGTTTGAACCATGTACAGGGAATGAAACACTGAGGGATATTCCTCTCCATGAGTATGATGTTCAGAACTTCAGGATAACGTACAGCATTTATACAGCTGTCTATGCATTAGCTCATGCATTACACGCAATGCTCTCTGACATTAAGGATACCGGTCATCAGAAGGCGGAATTCAGACAGTGGCAGGTACAGTATATTGTTAAACTACATAAAGCATAAAAGTAAATCAGGTTTGTGATATTATCAGACCACTGAACACATTTTAGAGTTGCATGGTGTGGCTGTATACTAACTGTAAAGTATATGGACAAGACTGAGAAGCTTTATTCAGAATTTAAGTAGGAGAAAACGGATTAGCTTTAACCTACACCGCTATTTTCTGCTTGTGCAGTTGTGTGTGAGATCTCTGCAGTGTTCAGTTTATTGTAAACATAATCTGATATTAATCTCTCTTCAGAACAACTATAAATAAAATACAAACAAACATATTGTGCTAAATTAAAAGTGGTGCACTATTTTTAGTGGGAGTCACTGTAAGCTATATCCTGACCGTGCTAACATACACCTATCACAAGTTAAAAGTAAGCGCGTTCGCTCAAGCTCAAGTCAAATTTGCTCTTCTCAGGTGAAGACCAAAACACAACATAAATACATTAAAATTAATGCAAAACAGAAAGAGAA
Source organism: Bombina bombina (assembly GCF_027579735.1). Classification (NCBI taxonomy): domain Eukaryota; kingdom Metazoa; phylum Chordata; class Amphibia; order Anura; family Bombinatoridae; genus Bombina; species Bombina bombina. Next base: position 1,478,960 of record NC_069502.1, read on the forward strand.
GCCGTCTGCCAGGAACGAACAGCAGCATCAATAGCTTGTTCTATGGCCCGGTTACCACCTGGAAGTAGCTTCTTTCTGCCCAATTGTGCTTTTCACAGAGGAAAACTTTCCTGTAGTATATCAGTCTGATCCTGCCGACATGGTCAGTCCAGCCCCGAAATACCAGGCAATTCTCCTCTGAACAAGGAAAAGGCAACCCCAGACGATCGTTTCGGCCTTCTGTGGGCCTCGTCAGTGAGGTGCAGCCATATCCCTCTAAGCACATTGGGCAAGGAGTCCACGTCTGGTTTCCCCCATCACCCATAGGGAGACTATCCCCAGTGTCATATTTACATCTGCAAAACAAAAAGAGAAGCAGTCTGCCAGGAACAAACAACAGCATCAATAGCTTGTTCTATGGCCCGGTTGCCACCTGGAAGTAGCTTCTTTCTGCCCACTTGTGCTTTTCACAGAGGAAAACTTGGCAGGATCAGACTGATATACTACAGGAAAGTTTTCCTCTGTGAAAAGCACAATTGGGCAGATGGGGGAAACCAGACGTGGACTCCTTGCCCAATGTGCTTAGAGGGATATGGCTGCACCTCACTGACGAGGCCCACAGAAGGCCGAAACGATCGTCTGGGGTTGCCTTTTCCTTGTTCAGAGGAGAATTGCCTGGTGTTTCGGGGCTGGACTGACCGTGTTGGCGGGATCAGACTGATATACTACAGGAAAGTTTTCAACTGTAAAAAGCACAATTGGGCAGAAAGAAGCTACTATCAGGTGGCAACCGGGCCATAGTACAAGCTATTGATGCTGCTGTTCGTTCCTGGCAGACTGCTTCTCTTTCTGTTTTGCACATTAAAATAAATGGCTACACTCGTAAAACATGTTTAATATTTATAGAGTGTATATATAAGGGTTAAAAGGTATATGGTATATGACAAGGTGTTTAACTACAAAGAGCTCTATTATATATATATATATATATATATATATATATATGTGTGTGTGTGTGTGTGTGCAGCTTCAATCCTATTGGCTGATTGCATCAGCCAATAGGAATTTTTCTACCTTCATTCCGATTGGCTGATAGAATTCTATCAGCCAATCGGAATCTAAGGGACGCCATCCTGGATGACGTCACTTAAAGGTACCTTCATTTTGTGTTAGTCGTCGGATGAAGAGGATGCTCCACGTCGGATGTCTTGAAGATGGACCCGCTCCGTGCCGGATGGATGAAGATAGAAGATGCCGTCTGGATGAAGACTTCTGCCCGGCTTGGATGAAGACTTCTGCCCGTCTGGAGGACCACTTCTGCCCTGCTTGGATCAAGACTTCTGCCCGTCTGGAGGACCACTTCGCCCGGCTTGGATGAAGACTTTTCCTGTTAAGTCGATCTTCAGGGGGTTAGTGTTAGTTTTTTTTTAAGGGTGTATTGGGTGGGTTTTATTTTTAGGTAAGGGCGTTTGGGCGTCAAAAGAGCTAACTGCCCATTTAAGGGCAATGCCCATCCAAATGCCCTTTTCAGGGCAATGGGGAGCTTAGGTTTTTTTTAGTTAGTATTTTATTTGGGGGGGATTGGTTGTGTGGGTGGTGGGTTTTACTGTTGGGGGGTTGTTTGTATTTTTTTTACAGGTAAAAGAGCTGATTACTTTGGGGCAATGCCCCGCAAAAGTTGCTTTTAAGGGCTATTGGTAGTTTAGTTTAGGCTAGGTTTTTTATTTTTATTTTAGGGGGGCTTTTTTTATTTTAACAGGACTATTAGATTAGGTGTAATTAGTTTAAATATCTGTAATTTGTTTATTATTTTCTGTAATTTAGTGTGTTTTTTTTTTGTACTTTAGCTAATTTATGTAATTGTATTTGATTTAGTTAATTGTATTTAATTGTAGTGTAAGGTTAGGTGTTAGTGTAACTTCGGTTAGGTTTTTTATTTCACAGGTAAATTTGTATCTATTTTAGCTAGGTAGTTATTAAATAGTTAATAACTATTTAGTAACTATTCTACCTAGATAAAATAAATACAAACTTGCCTGTAAAATAAAAATAAACCCTAAGCTAGCTACAATGTAACTATTAGTTATATTGTAGCTTGCTTAGGGTTTATTTTATAGGTAAGTATTTAGCTTTAATTAGGAATAATTTAGTTAATGATAGGAATTTTTAGTTAGATTTATTTTAATTATATTTAAGTTAGGGGGTGTTAGGGTTAGACTTAGATTTAGTGTTTGTGATGCGGGCCTCTGTTTAGGGGTTAATAGGTAGTTTATGGGTGTTAGTGTACTTTTTAGCACTTTAGTTAAGAGTTTTATGCTACGACTTTGTAGTGTAAAGCTCTTAACTACTGACTTTAAAATGCGTTACCAGTCTTGACAGGAGAGGGTCTACCTCTCACTTTTTGGCAGACTCATAAAACCGGCGCTATGCAAGTCCCATTGGAAAAAAGAGGATACGCAATTTACCTATGTGGATTTGCGGTATTGCCAAGTCTGGCCAAAAAAGTGAGCGGTAGACCTGTACCTGAAAGACTCGTAATACCAGCATGCGTTAAAAAGCAGCATTAGGACCGGCTAACGCTGCTTTTTAAGCCTAACGCAAAACTCGTAATCTAGCCGATTATTAACACATTATTTGATGTTTTACTTTGTGAATTTAATGTATTTTTTTAAATTTACACTCATTTCAATTCTGATGACTGCAACATGTACCAAAAAAGTTGGGACAGGGGCAATTTATCACTAATAGCGATGTAACAAGTTGAATTAAGAAGGTGATGTGAAACAGGTGTAATAATTGTATATAAGAAGCCTCCAAAAAAGGCCTAGACCTTGAAGAACAAGGATGGGAAGAGGCTCTCCAATCCGCCAACAGATGTGTCTGCGAATAATCCAACACTTTAAGAACAACATTCCCCAAAGAAAAAAAAAATCGGTAGGATTTTGAGCATTTCACCTTCTGCAGTGCACAATATAATTAAAAGATTCAAGGAATCCGATCAAATCTCTGTGCGTAAAGGGCAAGGCCGAAAACCACTTCTGAATGTTTGTGATCTCATGCTCTATGACGTCACTGTAAGATAATTGCCAGAATTTTGTATAGATTCTACTATGTAGCAATTATTAACTTAAGAAAAATGTTTTTGTATATTTGATGGTTTGTAAAACAGCAAACCAGTACAATATAAGTGGATATACTATGGCCACAACAACTATAGTGTTAATACAAAGATATATATCAACCCATAGTTTAATTAGCAAATAAAATGTCTAGCCAGTGAGAAGTTTGACCGTAATGTTAGACTTCAGTTATGCTTAATAATATGGTTTGAGTCACATTAACTGAAATACCACATATGATTATACAGCAGCGATGTTTAAGATGAAATCACAGAATAACTTAATCAAATAGTATAAACAACTGCAGTAAATAGTTGAATTTCTGACACAATGTCAGAATAGTTCTTTTAAACTTAGTATTCACAACACAACACAGACAACTTGCTTAGTGTTGAAACACCTGGATGAGTTGGATTCTGCTAGGGAGCTCCGTGAAGCAGTTGGGAGTTGTTCTGGTGTCTCTGAGAAGCAGCTGGTGTCAGGTGATGTCACAAAAGCGGCAGCGGTCAGAGCCGCTATTGCAAGCAAAGGATTCTATAGCAAATGTAGTTCAGGATCAAAGTTTTCTCTTGAAACGTTAAGGGCTGGAGAGGTGTCTTAACGATGCACTTCATTAAACCAGCAATTAAGTGTTGGAGGAGGAGCCTTTTATAGGGCTACTTAGGCTTGAGAGATGATTAAGGTGGTATAGATAGAGAACGGTCATTTAAGGAGGATTGACCATGACAGTCACTGTCTCAAACAGTCATAAGTCTATAATGGATATATTGACTTGGGCTCTGGAATACTTTGGTAAACCTTTGTCAGTCAACATCATTCGTAGCTGCATCTACAGATTCAAGTTAAGGCTTTACTATGCAAGCAGAAGCCATATATCAACACTGTCTAGAAGCGCCGCCATCTTCTCTGTGCTCGGTTTCATATGAGATGGACAGTAGCACAGTGGAATCGTGTGTTGTGGTCCGATGAGTCATAATTTCAAATAGTTTTTGGAAAAAAAACAGCCATTAGTTCTCCGAGCCAAAGAGGAAATGGACCATCTAAGCTGTTATCAGCACCAGGTCCAAAAGCCAGCATCTGTCATGGTATGGGGGGGTGTCTGAACTTGTATAGCAGTTCCTCACCTAGGAAACAATCTCAGCTGCTGTTTCGTTGTGCATATATCTTGCAACCTACTTGTGTTGTCTGTCAAGGTACTCCTCCTGTATGCTTCTGGTGCATGTAGTAAAAATGATGTTCCCCTTTGTCTCAAAATAAGTAGTCAATGTCCAGTAAATAGTGATCAGCTGGCAAAGCCGAGTAAGAACTTAACTAATGCTACATGTGTTTCGCCAATCAGGCAATCTCAGTACGGCTTCGACATGGTGTTGCTGTGCTGTGATGATCTCTCCCTCCTGGGAATTTAAAGCATATTTCTTTGGTTACTCCTATTGCATGATGTGTTCACATTGCTGTGTGTGACTCATGCATGTTCTCCGCCTTCCTCTCCATGGTAACCTTCTCCCAGATTGTTGCATGCCACTCTGTTCCCTCATTCCAAAAAAGGCTCCTGTTCAATTGTTGGACCTGATTAACTGTCTGATGAAGCAGAATGAAGCGCCATTCCCTCCAGCCGTCACACCCACCTTTTGCCTTGTGCAGAGATACTGATTTGCCGCAGATAGATTCAATTCAGGCGATAATCTTCTATGATCCATCCATGCTTGCTACGTATATATGCTGCTAGGTCCTCCTTATAATTCTGGACCTGTTCATTCAGCTTCTTTAGCCAGTCTTCAGATCTATCCCCCGTGAGTACCGGACAATGACGCAGGGAGAAAGCAACCACAGAGAGGGAGGTGGAGAGCAAGCACGAGTCACACGCAGCAAGGTGAAATTTTCAATTTGTCTAACCATGTGTTGACACGGGAGTAGGAGAGAGTGCTTGACTGGGGATTGAATTTTGTCCCTAAGACTCTGGGGTCAATTTATCAAGCTATGTAATGAGCTTGATGCCCCTTGTTTCTGGCGAGCCTTGTATATAGGCCCCTATGGCAAAAATGTTAAAATTTGATCAATTTATTTAGATTTTGAAACACCTTATGGCTAAAAGACTATTTTTGGATAAAGGGGAAGTAAAACAGGATAAAAGTGCAGGTAGTAGATCCTTCACCCCATAATCCCCATATTGCCAGTTTTCTAAAGATGGTTGAAAAGGATTTAGGGGAATTACAGAAGTTTACATCCAAGATTTGATCTAATTTAGATAAAATTGAATGTGAGACACTTAAAACCCTAAGAAATTATAAGGACATTATAGTGAAGCCCGCAGACAAGGGTGGAAGCATAGTCCTAATGGACTATAAGGGCTATATCTCTGAGAAATTCAGACAACTTAATAATAGTGATAATTACACCAGACTTAACAGGAATCCTACCTATGAATTTAAAAAAGAACTTGATAGTATCCTGCAATTGAGCTTACAAACTAGATGGATCTCTGAAAATGAAAGGGGTTTCATGAGCACAGAATTTCCTAAAACACCTGTATTCTACATAACTCCCAAGATTCATAAATATTTTACAGCCTCACAGGTAGACCAATATTCTCTGCTATTAATTCATTAAATCAGCCAGTAGCAAAGTTTCCAGATAATCATTTTCAGTAGTGTGTGAAAAGAATACCAACATATATTATAGACTCTAGTCACTTTATACAGACACTGGAAGATGTGGGGAGGAGGCAATATTTGTTACTATGGATGTATCCAATCTATATACATGTATTCCTTATGAGGAAGGAATTGAGGTGGTCAATGACTTCAGGAAAACACTGACTTTGGGGGCCCACCGATAGAATATACTGCTCTGTTATTTACTACATAAGAATTATTTCAAAGTTGAGAAATATATGTATTTAAATTGCATTGGCATGGTCATGGGCTCACGGGTAGCTCCTAGCTATGCAAATGTATTCATGCATTTTTATTAACAAAAGCATATATTATCCTATGTTTAGGCAATTTGGCAGAAAATACAGCAGGTTCATAGACAATATTTTTTTACTTTGGTATGGAGATGAAAATGTTTTAGCTGAGCTTATAGAGAGTCTTAATAACCTCTCTAGCCCAATTAAATTTGTACCTAAATGGGAAAATAGAATTCCTGGATTTGGACTAGGGTATACAGAAAACAAAGGGAGAGAAATACCATAGTGAGGTTTGGGAGCTGTCCCCAAAACATTGTTTCAAATCAATGCAGAGAGCCCATATGTTAAGGGCTGTGAAATTAACCTCAAAATGTAAGGCGGTGAAGATGGCAATTGATGACATGGGTGACAGACAAGCAAACAACAAGTTACAATGAATAATGAGCCCCACCGAAAAGAAGGGACTGGGAATAGATTCTTTTTTTCACTCAGTATACTCAGTATACTATACTAGTTGCAAAGTATGTAAAGCAGTATGTGAAAACTGGAGATTATCTCCCTTAGTTTAATAGACTCCAATCTTCTCTTATAGAAAATGAGATTCTATTCTAGAAATATGCAAGCCCAGGCCGACCACACCTAAAAATATCAACGACATTTACAACACTGTTTGCAAATGAAACCAGGAGTGTATAGATGTAATTGCTGTGTGACGTGATAAACTTATTTTGGGTGACAAATTTACATACAGCCATACTGGGAAGAAGTACCATATCAAATACTAACTTAATTGTGTCTAAATATGTGATTTATTTGATTGCATGTCAGTGTAGGGTTGTGTACATTGGCAAAATGGAGTGTATGCTCGCAGAAAGAATGGCCATACATAGATCAAGTATAAGGCAAACCATAGAGAAAGGAGAGTCAGACCAACCTGTTGCTAAACATTTCCTTGAATAGGGCCATTGTGTGTGAAGCCTGAGATGCTGCCCTATAGATCAGGTTCCACCTTTGAAGAGAGGTGGAGATCGGAAATAACTTTTATTACAAAGGGAGGCTAAATGGATATCAGAGCTTGACACAGTATACCCAAGTGGTATAAACACTTATTTTCTCTCTCATGCTTCTCTAAAAACGATTAGAATGATTAAAATAACCGAATTAATAGGAACAGCTAAAACATTGCTCTTATCACGTGTAGGATATAGATTGTAAGATTTTAATGACTGTTTGTGATTATGTGTGGTGCACTTTGTTGAGATTTCTCCTACTAAGAAAATTGAAAAGGAAGAGTAGATGAAGAGGCATAGTTTGCAGTGTTTATTTATTTCCACCAGATGGCAGAAATGTAATGTATTTGGGATGAGGGAGTGGTTGTGTTGACCACTAGTGTAAAGGTATTGCACTGTTTGAGATGGTTTGTGACCTTGACAAAGGCTGAAACAGGGCCGAAACATTGGATGTAATAAATATTGAAAAGATAAAGTCTGAGCAGAGTCATTATTGGATATATATATAGTTGGAAAATTATTCAACGCCCATCGCAAATCAGGTTTATTTTCAAAATGTACAGACTTGCAGCTGTTTGCAATGAACAAAATCAATCAAAAGTAATTGATATAGCTGAACACAACGGATGCTTCAAGTGGTTTCCCCACATTCAACTGAAAAAGCTCATTTTAATTAATTCTGAAGTCTCAAAATGAATCAACCCTCTAAATAAAATCCCTCACGACAGCACAAATATGCAAAATAGGCATTGTCTCAAGCACTTGATGCAACTAATCAAGGGCTTCATTATATTTTAAATTATATTTTAAAAACACAAAAAAATGATTCCTATGGCCCTTAAGATCTTCGAGCTCTTTAGCTCATTCTTTGGTTATAAAATTAACGCTGATAAAACTGAAGTGGTCTGGATACATAAAAATAAGGATAGCTATAAAGAAGTAGAGAGCTTTAGATATTTGGGAATTAACTTACACAAAGATCTCAATATGTGGTACAAACTCAACTATACACCATTTTTTTTCTAATGCAATCTCTAAACTGCTAAGATGGAGTTTTTTTTCCATCTCACTATCTGCAAAAGTAATGATTATCAAGTCTATCCTTTTTCCACAGTTATTATATATTATGAATAATTTACCTTTGTTTATATCAAATAAGGACATCAAGTATTTTTATAGGGAATGTGCTAAATTTATCTCGAAAGGGAAAATACATGTTCTATCTATATCTAAACATATACAGCTGACTGATCTTGGTGGTCTCGCTTTTCCTGATGTTAGAGCATACACTATTTCAATACTAGACTAGACTGGTTAACGTCTCATGATTATCTGACTAACATTATCATGGATGAAAAGCTAATCTTTCCATACTCTCTTAATGCCATTTTGCACTGCCCACACACACAACTTCCAGAGAATATTAAGATGCTATTCAGTATATACAATGTGGTTAAAGCTTGGCAGAGACTTTGCGTAATTTTGAATATTAATTTTCGTCTATCTGTCTTTCTACTCCACATCTCACTCTAATACCAGCGCTGCTTACGTTAGCGGTGAACTGGTAAAACGTGCTCATACACGATTTCCCCATAGGAATCAATGGGGGAGAGCCGGCTGAAAAAAAACCTAACACCTGCAAAAAAAGCAGCGTTTAGCTCCTAACGCAGCCCCATTGATTCCTATGGGGAAATAAAAGTTATGTCTACACCAAACACCCTAACATGAACCCCGAGTCTAAACACCCCTAATCTTACACTTATTAACCCCTAATCTGCTGCCCCGACATCGCCGACACCTATATTATAGTATTAACCCCTAATCTGCAGCTCCGGACACCGCCACAGCCTACATTATATTTATTAACCCCTAATCTGCTGCCCCCAACATCACCGACACTTACATTATATTTATTAACCCCTACTCTGCCGCCCCCAATGTCACGCAAACTAACAACACTTATTAACCCCTAATCTGCCGCCACCAACGTCGCCACCACTATAATAAACATATTAACCTCTAAACCTAGGTCTAACCCTAACCCCCCTAACTTAAATATAATTTAAATAAATCTAAATAAATATTCCTATCATTAACTAAATTATTCCTATTTAAAACTAAATACTTACCTGTAAAATAAACCATAAAATAGCTACAATATAACTAATAGTTACATTGTAGCTAGCTTTGGGTTTATTTTTATTTTACAGGCAACTTTGTATTTATTTTAACTAGGTACAATAGTTATGAAATAGTTATTAACTATTTAATAACTACCTAGTTAAAATAAATACAAATTTACCTGTAAAATAAAACCTAACCTAAGATACAATTACACCTAACACTACCCTACAATTAAATGAATTACCTAAATTAAATACAATTAAATAAAACTATCTAAAGTACGAAAAAAAAAGAAACACTAAATTACAGAAAATAAAAAAATAATTACAAGATTTTTAAACTAATTACACCTAATCTAATCCCCCTAACAGAATAAAAAAGCCCCCCCCCCCCCAAATAAAAAAACCTTAAAAGGGCCTTTTGTGGGGCATTGCCCCAAAGTAATCAGCTCTTTTACCTGAAAAAAAAATTACAATCCACCCCAACATTAAAACCCACCACCCACACCAACCCTACTCTAAAACCCACCCAATCCCTCCTTAAAAAAACCTAACACTAACCCCCTGAAGATCACCTTACCGGGAGACGTCTTCACCCAACCGGGCCAAAGTCCTCAACAAAGCCAGGAGAAGTCTTCATCCAACCGGGCAGAAGTGGTCCTCCAGACGGGCAGAAGTCTTCATCCAGACGACATCTTCTATCTTCATCCATCCGGCACGGAGCAGGTCCATCTTCAAGACAACAGACGCGGAGCATCCTCTTCTTACGTCTTCAAACAGAATGAAGGTTCCTTTAAATGACGTCATCCAAGATGGCGTCCCTTCAATTCCGATTGGCTGATAGAATTCTATCAGCCAATCGGAATTAAGGTAGAATTGAACAGCCAATAGAACAGCCAATAGAATGCCAATGGAACAGCCAATAGAATGCCAGCTCAATCCTATTAGCTGATTGGATCAGCCAATAGGATTGAACTTCAATCCTATTGGCTGATTGCATCAGCCAATAGGATTTTTTTCTACCTTAATTCCGATTGGCTGATAGAATTCTGGGGCAATGATTGGCTGATTACTTTGGGGCAATGCCCCGCAAAAGGCCCTTTTAAGGGCTATTTGTAATTTAGAGTAGGGTAGGGCTTTTTTATTTTGGGGGGCTTTTTTATTTTGTTAGGGGGATTAGATTAGGTGCAATTAGTTTAAAAATCTTGTAATTATTTTTTTATTTTCTGTAATTTAGTGTTTTTTTCCCCGTACTTTAGATCATTTTATTTAATTGTAATAAATTGTATTTAATTTAGGTAATTAATTCAATTGTAGGGTAGTGTTAGGTGTAATTGTATCTTAGGTTAGGTTTTATTTTACAGGTAAATTTGTCTTTATTTTAACTTGATAGTTATTAAATAGTTAATAACTATTTAATAACTATTGTACCTAGTTAAAATAAATACAAAGTTGCCTGTAAAATAAAAATAAACCCTAAGATAGCTACAATGTAACTATTAGTTATATTGTAGCTATTTTAGGGTTTATTTTACAGGTAAGTATTTAGTTTTAAATAGGAATAATTTAGTTAATGATAGGAATATTTATTTAGATTTATTTAAATTATATTTAAGTTAGGGGGGTTAGGGTTAGACCTAGGTTTAGAGGTTAATATGTTTATTATAGTGGTGGCGACGTTGGTGGCGGCAGATTAGGGGTTAATAAGTGTTGTTAGGTTGCGTGACATTGGGGGCGGAAGAGTAGGGGTTAATAAATATAATGTAAGTGTCGTGATGTTGGGGGCAGCAGATTAGGGGTTAATAAATATAATGTAGGCTGTGGCGGTGTCCGGAGCTGCAGATTAGGGGTTAATACTAATTGTAGTAATTTTATTTAGATTTGTTTTAATTATATTTAAGTTAGGGGGGGTTAGGGTTAGGGCTAGACTTAGGTTTAGGGGTTAATAACTTTAATATAGTGGCGGCAATGTTGGGGTCGGCAGATTAGGGGTTAATAAATGTAGGTAGGTAGCGGCGATGTTAGGGCCGGCAAATTAGGGGTTAATAATATTAAACTAGTGTTTGCGATGCTGGAGTACGGCGGTTTAAGGGTTAATATATTTATTATAGTGGCGGCGATGTCCGGATCAGCAGATTAGGGGTTAAAATATTTCTTTTAGTTTTTTGCGATGTGGGGGGCCTCGGTTTAGAGGGTTAATAGGTAGGTTATGGGTGTTAGTATACTTTTTAGCACTTTAGTTAAGAGTTTTATGCTACGGCGTTGCAGTGTAAAACTCTTAACTACTGACTTTAGAATGCGGTACTAGTCTTGACAGGAGAGGGTCTACCACTCACTTTTGGTCAGACGCGTCATACCGGCGCTATGCAAGTCCCATTGAAAATATAGGATATGCAATTTACGTAAGTGGGTTTGTGGTATTTCCGAGTCTGGCCAAAAAAGTCAGCGGTACACCTGTACCTGCAAGACCCGTAATACCAGCGGGCGTTAAAAAGCAGCGTTAGGACCTCTTAAAGCACAACTCATAATCTAGCCTTAATTCTTTTATAGTATAATTTCTATAGTTATAATCTTTTTCTGTCAGAGAAATTTGGTTTGAATTATTAATCTATTTTATTAATTCGTTTAATAAATATTTTGGTTATTTATTTTATTTTTGTATTACTGTACGCAGGCATTTTATTTTTATTTTTTATTTTTAAATATGTCTCAAGACACCTCATCTTTTACTCCTTTGACTGAACAATCAGTCCAAAAAATGATAGATAACTCTATCGGTAAACTTATGTCTCATATGACAAATTTATTAGCTAAATCTCCCCAAAAGAAAGCCATTAAAAGAAAATCTCCTTCTGCAGCAATAAAAACTAGTTTCTAAATCCAAACAGACTTTGGCTGATAATCCTATTGCTTGTGGCAAAGGAATTAAAACATCCGCAATGAGAATCCTAACTCCCAAGGGGCATAAAAAGGGAGCAGTTAAACACAAAACTAAATCTTTAATTAGAAAAGAGCTTTCTGATTCCTCTACATCAGAAAACTCTGATTCTCTTTATGGTGATTCTGATAAAACTCATCTAATTATGATTCTGATTCTTCTGATTCAGAACCAAAAAAGAAAAAAATTTAAAACATAACAAAAAAACATAATTTATGTAAGAACTTACCTGATAAATTCATTTATTTCATATTGGCAAGAGTCCATGAGTTAGTGACATATGGGATATACAATCCTACCAGGAGGGGCAAAGTTTCCCAAACCTCAAAATGCCTATAAATACATCCCTCACCACACCCACAATTCAGTTTAATGAATAGCCAAGTAGTGGGGTGATAAAGAAAGGAGTTAAAAGCATCAACAGAGGAATCTGGAAATAATTGTGCTTTATACAAAAAAATCATAACCACCATAAAAAGGGTGGGCCTCATGGACTCTTGCCAATATGAAAGAAATGAATTTATCAGGTAAGTTCTTACATAAATTATGTTTTCTTTCATGTAATTGGCAAGAGTCCATGAGCTAGTGACGTATGGGATATCAAATACCCAAGATGTGGAACTCCACGCAAGAGTCACTAGAGAGGGAGGGATAAAAATAAACAACAGCCATATGCTGAAAAATTAATCCACAACCCAAAATATAAGTTATACTCACGAAGAAAAGAAAAACTTAAAACATCAGCAGAAGAATCAAACTGAAACAACTGCCTGAAGAACTTTTCTACCAAAAACTGCTTCTGAAGAAGCAAATACATAAAAATGGTAGAATTAAGTAAATGTATGCAAAGAAGACCAAATTGCCGCTTGTAAATTTGAACAACTGAAGCTTCATTCTTAAAAGCCCACGAAGTGGCGACTGATCTAGTAGAATGAGCTGAAATTCTCTGAAGCGGGGCCTAACTTGACTCCAATAAGCTTGAAGAATCAAAAAGCTTTAATCAACAAACCAAGGAAATAGCAGACGTTTTTCTGACCTTTCCTAGGACCAGAAAATATAACAAATAGACTCAAAGTCTTTGTGAAATCTTAGTAGCTTAAATATAATATTTCAAAGCTCTCACCACATCCAAAGAATGAAAATATCTTTTCCAAAGAATTCTTAGGATTAGGACACAAGGAAGCAACAACAATTTCTCTACTAATGTTGTTAGAATTCACAACCTTAGGAAAAAAATAGAAATAAAGTCAGCAAAACCGCCTTATCCTGATGAAAAATCAGAAAAGGAGATTCACAAGAAAAAGCAGATAGCTCAGAAACTCTTCTAGCAGAAGAGATGGCCAAAAGGAACAATACTTTGTAGTTAAATGTCCAAAGAATGCATAGGCTCAATATGGAGGAGTCTGTAAAGCCTTTCAAAACCAATTTAAGACTCCTAGGAGGAGAGATTGATTTAATGACAGGCTTAAATACAAACTAAAGCCTGTACAAAACAGTGAATATCAGGAAGTTTAGCAATCTTTTGTGAATGAAACAGAAAGAGCAGAGATTTGTCCCTTCAAGGAACTTGCAGACAAAACCTTATTCAAACCATCCTGAAGAAACTGAAAAATTATTGCAACTCTAAAAGAATGCCCAGAGAATTTATGAGAAGAATACCATAAAATGTAGGTCTTCCAAACTCGATAATAAATCTTTCTAGAGACAGATTTACGAGCTTGTAACATAGTATTAATCACTAAGTCAGAGAAACCTCTATCATTTAGCACTAAGCGTTCAATTTCCATACCTTCAAATTTAATGATTTGAGATCCTGATGGAAAAACGGACCTTGAGACAGTAGGTCCAGCCTTAACGGAAATGGCCAAGGTTTGCAAATGGATATCCAAACAAGATCCGCATACCAAAACCTGTGGGGCCATGCTGGGGCCACCAGCAACACAAACGATTGTTCCATGATGATTCTGGAAATCACTCTTGGAGGAAGAACTAGAGGTGGGAAAATATAAGCAGGTTAATAACATCAAGGAAGTGTCAGCGCACCCACTGCTTCCACCTGAAAATCCCTGAACCTGGACCGGCATCTGGGAAGTCTCTTGTTTAGATCAGAGGCCATCAGATCTATCTGTGGAAGACCCCATATCTCGAACAATCTGAGAAAACACATCTGGATAGAGGAACCACTCCCCAGGATGTAAAGTCTGACGGCTGAGATAATCCGCCTCCCAATGTCTATATCTGGGATATGCACCGCAGAAATTAGACAGGAGCCGGATTCCGCCCAAGAAAGTATCCAAGATACTTCTTCATAGCTTGTGGACTGTGAGTCCCACCCTGCTAATTGACAAATGCCACTGTATGTGATATTGTCTGTTTGAAAATAAATGAACAGTTCTCTCTTCATCAAAGGGCAAAACTGAAGAGCTCTGAGAATAGCATGGAGATCTAAAATATTGATTGGTAATCTCGCCTCTTGAGATTTCCAAAACCCCTTGTGCTGTCAGAGATCCCCAAACAGCTCCCCAACCTCAAAGACTTGCATTTGTAGAGATCATAGTCCAGGTTAGCCGAACAAAGAAGCCCCTTGAACTAAACGCTGGTGATTTACCACCACGTCAGAGAGTGTCAAATAGTGGGATTTAAGGATATTAATTGAGATATCTTAATATAATCCCTGCACAATGGATTCAGCAAACAAAGCAGGAGAGGTCTTATGTGAGAACGGGCAAAGGGAAATGCGTCCAATGCTGCAGTCATGAGACCTACATTTTCCATGCACAGACAGCTGCCAGTACCCAAGATGGCGGTAATTAGGTAGGGGAGAGGGTTAGAGAGCTGGAGGGGGGGATCAGGGAGGTTGGTGCTAAGGCAGGGGTCCATCCCAACTAAAATATTTTATTATTTTTATTTAAAAAAAACAAAAAAACTTTTATTTAGTACTGGCAGACTTTCTGCCAGTACTTAAGATGGCGGGAACAATTGTGGGGTGGGGGAGGGAAGAGAGCTGTTTGGGAGGGATCAGGTGGGATGTGTCAGGTGGGAGGCTGATCTCTAAAATTAACCCTGCAAGCTCCCTACAAGCTACCTAATTTAACCCCTTCACTGCTGGGCATAATTCACGTGTGGTGCGCAGCAGCATTTAGCGGCCTTCTAATTACCAAAAAGCAACGCCAAAGCCATATAAGTCTGCTATTTCTGAACAAAGGGGATCCCAGAGAAGCTTTTACAACAATTTCTGCCATAATAGCACAAGCTGTTTGTAAATAATTTCAGTGAGAAACCTAAAATTGTGAAAAATGTAAAGTTTTTTTTTATTTGCTCGCATTTGGCGGTGAAATGGCGTCATAAAATATACCAAAATGGGCCTAGATCAATACTTGGGGTTGTCTACTACACTACACTAAAGCTAAAATTAACCCTACAAGCTCCCTACAAGCTACCTAATTAACCCCTTCACTCCTGGGCATAAAACACGTGTGGTGCGCAGCGGCATTTAGCGGCCTTCTAATTACCAAAAAGCAACCACAAAGCCATATAAGTCTGTTATTTCTGAAAAAGGGGATCCCAGAGAAGCATTTACAACCATTTGTGCCATAATTGCAGAAGCTGTTTGTAAATAATTTCAGTGGGAAACCTAAAGTTTGTGACAAAATTTGTGAAAAAGTGAACTTTTTTTTTTTTTTTATCGCATTTGGCGGTGAAATGGTGGCATGAAATATACCAAAATGGGCCTAGATCAATACTTTGGGATGTCTTCTAAAACAAAATATATACATGTCAAGGGATATTCAGGTATTCCTGACAGATATCAGGGTTCCAAAGTAACTAGCGCTAATTTTGAAAAAAAGTGGTTTGGAAATAGCAAAGTGCTACTTGTATTTATTGCCCCATAAATTGCAAAAAAAGCAAAGAACGTGTAAACATTGGGTATTTCTAAACTCAGGACAAAATGTATAAACTATTTAGCATGGGTGTTTTTTGGTGATTTGGGGGTCAAAGTTAGAAAAAGTGTGTTTTTTTCCATTTTTTCCTCATATTTTATCATTTGTTTTTTAGTAAATTATAAGATATGATGAAAAATAATGGTATCTTTAGAAAGTCCATTTAATGACGAGAAAAACGGTATATAATATGTGTGGGTACAGAAAATGAGTAAGAGGAAAATTACAGCTAAACGCAAACACTGCAGAAATGTAAAAATAGCCATTGTCATTAAGGGTAAGAAAATTGAAAAATGGTCCGGTCATTAAGGGGTTAAAGAAGGTTTCCAACTGGAAACAGATTCCATAGGGAAGGATTAGGTTTTTGTTCCTTATTTGAACAAAAAGAACGAAAACAATTTAGAAGCTTAAAGGGACAGTATACTGTAAAATAGTTTTTCCCTTAATGTGTTTACAATTGCTTTTTATACCAACTGCAGAGTAAAAAAATTATGAAAATTAGCTTTTTAAGGTTTATTTCTGTATATTAAAGCTCTGATTATGTGTTTTGAAGCCACAGCCTAATAAAATAGGTTGAGCTTGTAGGTATAATCAGATCTCATTACTGTATCACATTGTGCACATATACATGCTTCTTTATCTTATATCTGTCCATAAAACAATCACCAATACTTTGAGAGAACAATGGAAAATCAACATTTTATTACCTTATCTCTGCTTTATCACACTGGAAGTGTAATTTCTTCTGCTGGCTGTGTTTACAAATCTTATCTATAGCTGGTACGCGCGGCCACAAACTTTTAGAATAGGTGGGGATGCCACATGCTAAATTAACAATTTCAAATGCCAATATAAGGGTAAAGGAGCTACTTGTAAACAATTTAATACACTCCAACAGGTAAAGTGGATCATTGGGAACAAATTAAAGGGGAGAAAATGTTTGAGTAAACTGTCCCTTTAATATTTACCCTTAGGTCTCTTATTACCTTGGAAAGAAGAAATAGCAATCTAGATTTAAAAAGTCATAACAGCATTCCAAGAATTAAGCCTCAAACTCTTGTAGCTAAGAATAGCTATAGACATAGATCTAACATCAATCTTTATGATATCAAAAAATGGCATCAGAACTGATTAGTATGTTGCAGAAATTGAACAATACTAAATAAATCAGAATCCAATTCTTGTTGCGCTAAATCTCCAACAAAAAAGTTGATGCAACTGCAACATCAGCCAAAGAAAATGCAGGCCTGAGACGACCTGAATATAAATAAGCTTTCCTTAGATAAGATTCAAGTCTCCTATCTAAAAGAACTTAAGTACTATCTTCCATAGGAATAGAGGTACATTCAGCAAGAGTAGAAATAGCCCCAACAAGTTGAGGATCTTTTGCCAAAACTCTATAGAAATTGCTGGTAAAAAGATACAATTTTTTTAAGCCTTGTAGAAGGAATAAAATAAGGAACGGAAAAAACCTCTGGAGCAATCACAGGATTTACTAGTTCTAGTATCCATGATATCCAAAATAATTAACACCTTTTTTTAACAAAGAACGAAAATACTTCATTTAAAATAAATAAGTAGATTTGTTAGTGTCAATATCTGAGGAAAGATCTTCTAAATCAGATAGATCCTCATCAGAAGAGGATAATTCATTACATTGTCGGTCATTTGAAATTTCATCAACCTTATGAGAAGTTTTAAAAGACCTTTATAATAATTATAAAGCAGAATAGCAGACAAAAGCCTTCTGAATAGAATCAGAAACAAATTCTAAAAATTTCATAGGTATAACATGTACATTAAAAGTTGAAGGAACAACAACAGTAAATGTACTATAAACTGATGGATACAATATCTTCATGTAAAAAGTTTATCATACAATGACATTCAGAAATATAATGCACTTAGCTTTAGTAGAACCGATAGATACTTCTGAGGTAGGATCAGATTGAGACATCTTGCAAAATGTAAAATAAAAAACAACATATAAAGCAAAATTTGTCAATTTCCTTATATGACAGTTTCAGGAATGGTAAAAAAAATGCAAATAGCATAGCCCTCTGACATAGAAAAAGGCAAGAGACAAAAGCAATGGGGCAAATAAATAATGAAAAAAAATTTAGCGTCAAGTATGACGCACAACGTAACTGAAAAATATTTTGGCGCCAACCATGTACGGAAATGACACACTCGCGTAACTAACTACGCAACCCTGTGTGAACCTCTGCGTAAATTATGACGCCGGAAATGACGAACTTGCGTCAACGAATGTGCCTTTCATGCCAAAAAATTCTCGCGGCAAGAATGACGCAATAAAGTGTAGCATTTGGCGCACCCACAAGCCTAAGTCAGCCCGCAATTTGAAACAAAGTAGTCAATTGAAAAAAAGACTAAACCCCAGGTAAGAAAAATATTTCTTAATATTAACTTTCCCCAAATATGAAACTGACAGTCTGCAAAAAGGAAATACATGAACCTGACTCATGGCAAATGTAAGTACAATACATATATTTAGAACTTTATATAAATGCATAAAGTGCCAAACCATATCTGAGGTGTCTTAAGTAATAAAAACATACTTACCAAAAAGACACCCATCCACATATAGCAGATAGCCAAACCAGTACTGAAACAGTTATCAGTATAGGTAATGGTATATGAGAGTATATCGTCGATCTGAAAAGGGAGGTATGAGATGAATCTCTACGACCGATAACAGAGAACCTATGAAAAAGACCCCCATTAGGGAAATCATTGCATGCAATAGGTAATACTCTCTACGTCCCTCTGACATTCACTGTACTCTGAGAGGAATCGGGCTACAAAATGCTGAGAAGTGCATGTCAACGTAGAAATCTTAGCACAAACTTACTTCACCACCTCCATAGGAGGCAAAGTTTGTAAAACTGAATTGTGGGTGTGGTGAGGGGTGTATTTATAGGCATTTTGAGGTTTGGGAAAAGTTTGCCCCTCCTGGTAGGATTGTATATCCCATACGTCACTAGCTCAGTTACATGAAAGAAATCAAAATTTTCTGAAGATGAAAATAACTTTACTGACCCTTTGGATAATCTTCGTTTCAATGCGGATACCTTACAACATCCTCATTCTTCAGAATGATTTCCTCCAGTGGAAATTGCTAATTTTTTAGATTTTCAATTAAAGAAAACCCTTAAAAAACGTTCCAGGAATAATATGAGGGCCGAATGCCCAAGACCCTTACTCTCTAATAATAGTAATATCACTCCTGATATAGATCCCAAAGTGATAACATTTATAGGATCACCTGGATATAAAATCAAAAAGGGTTTAGATAGATCCTGGAAAAATTGCCAGGACAGATTATTAGATACTATTGATCCAATAATCAAATTATTCGAACTTTCTGAAGAAGCTGTTTTGAAAGAATCTAATATGGATCCTCATACTGTTTGGGAGTGGGTATAAAGAATTTTATCCTTTGTTGGCAACACAAATGCTAATATGATAATTGAAAGACGCAAAAATATTCTGCGTAGAATAGATCCAAAAATTTGTGATTTCGCAATTAATGAACTTCACTCAGACAAAGATGGCTTTCTTTTTGGTGATATATTTTTAAAAGATCTAAACCAATACGCCAATACTTTTACCACTTTGAACAAAGTTAAAACTAATATGAGAAAAATATTATATACTCAGAATTTCTCTGACAGGGCCGGTAAAGGAAGAGGTCGCTTTCCCGGCCGTGCCTCTTTTTTATCCAGACCTCAATACCAACAACCAAAGTTCCACTATAACAGATCCTATCAAGAACCTGGCCCTTACTCAAACTTTTTCCCATCACGTGCCAGACCTTGGCAACAAAGAGGATCACGCTTCAGGTCAAGACCTCGTTCATCTTCAGGTAAATTCATTATCTCTTCTTCCTCTATCTTTTTTCCCATTAAAAGTTGGAGGAAGACTAAATTTATTTTCTCAAAATTGGACTCATATTACATCAGACCCTTGGATTCTTCAAAAAGTCCAGGGAGTTCTCATAGAGTTTGTCTCTCCTCCAATTCAAAATTCTTTCCCTCTTCCTATCCATTTTTCTCTAAAAGACAAAATTCAAGTTAAAAAAGAAATAAAAAATCTTCATTCAAAATATGCAATAATGCAAAGTCTAAATCCTCATTTGGCCTTTTTCAGCAATATATTTTTAGTAAAAAAGAAAAACGGTCAATTCAGACCAGTCATCAATCTCAGATCTCTAAACGCTTTTGTGGCTTACAACCACTTCAAATTAATTAGAATTATTCATCTTTTAAGGGATTGTCTTTTAGACAACGACTGGTTAGTCAGGTTAGACCTATCCGATGCTTACCTAACAGTTCCTATTTCCCCAGAACATTGGAAATATCTAACTTTTTCCTGGGACAATCAAATTTGGAATTTTACTTGCCTTCCTTTTGGCCTTTCCTCTGCCCCTTGGATTTTTATGAAACTTCTCAAAACAGTAGTTTCTTGGCTGGGACAGAGAGGTGTTTGTCTCATTATTTATTTGGACGATATTCTATTAATAAATCAGAATTATCTTTCTCTTCAATCCCAATTATCCACAACTATCAATCTTTTGGAAAATATGGGTTTTCTAGTGAACAAAGAGAAATCAGTTTTAACTCCCTCCAAGAATTTCGTCTTTCTAGGTTTTCTTATAGATACTTTGAAATCCATGTTAAGTGTTCCTCAAGAGAAAATAAGGAATATAAAAAAGGAGATTTCAAAGACTCTTTCCAAACAATTAGTTTCTGTCAGACAGATAGCCAGAATAGTTGGGTTACTTTCATCCTCTGGTGAAAACAGGGAGTGTATCCCAGCGCCAACTAAACCTTGTATGCCTGAGACGGTGATACCTAGCTACCACCAAGTGTAAACAGAAATGCAAAGGGTGTACTCAGGCGCCAACAATACGGAGGCTAAGGTTAAAATAGAGGTTTATTACATATATCACTAAAAATGTTTATACATATAGCACTAAAATGTTACAAATGCATGGATCCACGCTAAAATATATAAACAATGGTCTAAAAATCTAAAATCAAAAATCTAAAATCAATATATCTCTGTGGTGAGGATCAGACTATTACAGTGTGTCCCAATGAGTTGCCAAGAGTGTGAATAAATATTATACAATAAATAAATGTCCAAATAAGCTTCAGAAAAAATCAGAAAAAGTCAAGATATTCAATTGTGAGTGTCTGTATTACCCCAAACTTGCCTGGGATGAAATCCAAAAAAATTCCAAAAAATTCAAATGTGTAGTAAAAATATGTGAAACAATGGTGAAAAAAGTGCAAATTTTAAAATAAAAATGTAGATGGCGTGTCCTAAAAGATGTGCAAAAATGTCCTCAAAATTCTGTGAGAGTCTATTATTATCCAATGCTGTCCAGTGTTCAAAAATAATTCTGTAGGTGTCTATTAATATATCCAATGTTGTCCAGTGTTCAAAAAATGATTCTAGGCCCAGGCGGGCTTAGCCCGAACAACAAATTGTGTAATAAAAAACAAACTACGCTCCCAAACAAAAACCTGTGAAGAAAGAAATAAGACACAATGTGTAAAAACTTCCCAATAGTATCCTCCTAATGAAATAGTGCTTACCAGGTCTGCGCGTTTCGGCCTCTCCTAGGCCTTTATCAAGACTGGTGGTAAGCAGTAATTGTTGGCCTTTTATAGGGGCTTTAATTTTATGACCGGAAGTTAACCTGGTTAGTCACTTCCGGTTTTCCGTTTTTTTATTTAAGTTCATATTTCTATTTTACTGCTATGTAACTTCTATTTGGCTGTGTGTAATGGAAGTACAATTTCATCAAACAAGATTTTGTTAATGCTTATTTGACTTGGTACATTTTCCTCACAGTCCCTAGCCTCCGTATGGCAGTGACGTCACTTCCGGTGTGGGTCCGTTGTTAATTATGTCTAGCCGATGAGGTCTAGTACACACGATCTGGCCGCTAATTTCACTTGTGCCAGGTGTGGCTTGCCCTTTTATTAATAGTGGGTGTCGGGTGTATATCATACATTTGCTATGTATTAGAATTTACTAATAGCATTAGAATTTGGGTTCCGATTTTTAAGTAATCCTATTGGTCATGACGTCACTGGTTGGCACTGGTGATTGGTTCGAAATAGTTTACCGGTGTCTGATCCCTAACGTTGCTTTATTTATAAATAACGAAGGTGTGTCTGGACCCTATGGCCTGATTGGATATCGGTCTTTGTAGTTTGTTTACCTATATATTTTCAATGACACTGCTACTGTTAGAAAGACGGCGATTATCTCGCCTTGCGCTAACTTGTAATAATCCAGTATGTCTAGAGGTAGAGAGTGTTATATACTTTTTACTTTATATGTTAGAAGAGAGAGTTTTGTCTTTGGCTCGCTTAATCTTTGTATTGTAATATTGTTGAATCTAGTTTCAACAAAAGGTGACACTGTTTAGTGTCTCTAAACTAATAGAGATATCGAGTCTTTATAATTAAAATCTTTGATGAAATGGAGATTTAGTGAGATAAAATTGATGGTATAGATATATTTACGTTTTTATAAATCTATTTATATACGGCATGTAATGAGCATGTTGTATTACAGTTTGTTCAAGTTCATAGTGTGCATTTCCTCTTAAAATATAAAGGTGGTGTTTCCAGAGTACGCGGTCCCTAGATTCACAGATATAGAGGGAGAAATATAAAATAAAATTAAATTGAAAGATGCTAATAGAGATTTTTGTCTTTTGCTTTTCTCTAGCTGTAGGGGAGGGGTGGCAATTTTCTACTTAGAGTGCTGATGATGCTCTACTTTTAATCAAGAGTCAATCAACCAGTTTCTAAAGTCCTTATAGAAAAACAATAGTTGGAGAAATCTTTACTTATTGATCAAGGGCTAATTGATCAAAATAAAAACCTTATGTGGAAATAACTCATTTCTTTTACGTATTCTGTGAGCTGTTTATAATAATTTCAACACCTCATAAGAGGATGGCTATTTCAATATTCTTATTTCTATAGATTAACATAAATATTTCAAATTGTCTATATTTGAGCTGTGTAACATATACATGATTTAATAGTTTACATGCTATTGATAATGATCTTAACACCTCAAGAAAGGATGGCTTTCTCAATTATTTATTTATTTATTTATTTTATTTATAGATTAACATAAATGTTCCAAGTTATCTATATTTGAGCTGTATAAATGGTTTGCTGCTCATAAATACATTCGTATTTATTGCTCTGTTGGTACATTTTTAAAAAAGTGGTCACTCAGGAGGTGGTGCAGTCAATTTTGTACAGACTGCTGAGGATTGTAAGAACCAACCTATAGGAGAAGTAGTACAATATTACAACACCGAAGTGTCCTTTTTAGTGGTGTGATTCAGTGGATGTCCCTAACTTTTAAAGGGCTATACAGGGGGCTACGGGGAGGAGTGGAGACTTATTGGAAACAGACTAATGGGACTTTCTAGTTTTGTCTAATCTAAAGGGGAGATTCCGTGTCACCCTTATAAAAACTGATACCTGGAGGGGAGAGAGAGATTTATAATTTTGAATGAACCTAATCAGATCAAGTTGTATAGGTGGGATAGATCTTCCTTATTGTTCAATCCCTTTGGGTGAAGACAATCTAAATTGAAGATCCATTTCGATTCGGCGGTGAGTAGTTTCTTCGTATAGTTTCCTCTCTCCAATCTTTTCGGATCTTCTGAATTCCCATAAAGGTTAGCTCTTTGATATTACCTTTATGTATAGTTGAAAAATGTCTATACAGAGCCGTATCCATATTCAACTTCTCGATCAATAATAGATGTTCGCGTATTCTATCTTTTAGAATTCTTGATGTTTGGCCTACGTATTGGAGACCGCACGAACATTGTAACATATAAATAACTCCAGCATCTTGACATCTGATTAGTTCATTCACTTTGTATTCTTCTTTGGTAATGTGGCTATAAAATGTAGTGGCTTTCTTGTCGCATTTGCATGCTTTGCATAGCGGGCAAGGAAAAAAGCCTTTCACTTCTTTTCCAAATGTATCCATGATGCCCTGCTTTTTCTTCTTCTCTATGCTCGGGGCTAGATTGCTTCGTAGGTTCTTCATTTTTCGATACACAAATTTTGGTTTCAGTGGCAGTTTGTCACCTATTAGGTCATCTTCTCTCAGGAGTGACCAATGCTTCTGGAATATTTTCTTGATTATATCTTTGTTTTCACTGTATTCTGTAATCATAACCACATTCAGACGGTCTTCTTCTGCTAGAGGTACTTTTTCTTTGTACTTTAGGAGTTCCTTTCTTTTAATGTTTTCAACTTCTTGGATCTTCTGATCTAGTGTGTCTTTATCGTATCCCCTCTCCAGGAACTTGTTTTTAATGATTTCAGCCTGCTCTCCCCACTTCTCTTCTGTGGAGCAATTTTTCTTGATTCTTAGTAGCTGTCCCTTCTATGGTGGCAGCTTGTACTATGTATGTAATTATTACTGTCGACACTTTTGAAATGTGTAGATGTTTCGATCTTGCCGTCTCTCACTTCAATTTTCAAATCCAGAAAAATGAGCTCCTTCGCACTATAGGTGTAGGTAAACTTTAAGTTGTTTGTACTTTTATTCATGACCTCAATAGTGTAGTCCAAATCCTCCTGAGTACCTTTCCAGACGATAATGATGTCATCTATATAACGGCGGTAGAGGACCAGGTCCGCGCCTGCCGGGCAAGACTCCCAGAAGATGTTTTCCCACTTGCCCATATACAAGTTGGCATAGCTAGGCGCAAACCTGGTCCCCATTGCTGTGCCGCAGATTTGTTGGTAATAAGTTCATTCGTCGTGGAAATAGTTGTGGGTCAATATATACTGGATCCCATCTAGGATGAATTCTTTCTGGTCCTCAGGTACTTCTGGGTCTTTATCAAGAAAGCCTAGAATCATTTTTTGAACACTGGACAACATTGGATATATTAATAGACACCCACAGAATTATTTTTGAACACTGGACAGCATTGGATAATAATAGACTCTCACAGAATTTTGAGGACATTTTTGCACATCTTTTAGGACACGCCATCTACATTTTTATTTTAAAATTTGCACTTTTTTCACCATTGTTTCACATATTTTTACTACACATTTGAATTTTTTGGAATTTTTTGGATTTCATCCCAGGCAAGTTTGGGGTAATACAGACACTCACGATTGAATATCTTAACTTTTTCTGATTTTTTCTGAAGCTTATTTGGACATTTATTTATGGTATAATATTTATTCACACTCTTGGCAACTCATTGGGACACACTGTAATAGTCTGATCCTCACCACAGAGATATATTGATTTTAGATTTTTGATTTTAGATTTTTAGACCATTGTTTTTATATTTTAGCGTGGATCCATGCATTTGTAACATTTTAGTGCTATATGTATAAACATTTTTAGTGATATATGTAATAAACCTCTATTTTAACCTTAGCCTCCGTATTGTTTGGCGCCTGAGTACACCCTTTGCATTACTTTCATCCTCTATTCAGGCTATCTTTCCTGCCCACCTTCATTATCGTGAACTTCAACGGTTACAAATTTCTTATCTTCAGAAAGGTTTTTCTTATTCTCATCTCATTCCTTTATCTTCAGATTCCAAAGAGGAGCTTTCATGGTGGCTTGCTCATATGGAAGCTTGGAACGGGAGAGCTATTTTTGGAAAATCTCAGGATATTATTAGCAAGTTGTGGTCTGTCCATAACAGGGGGCAAATGGTCCTCAGAAGAGAAAAATCTTCATATAAATTGTTTGGAACTTTTGGCTGGATCGTTTGCTGTAAAAAGCTTTGTAAAATCTTTTGCTCCAACATCCATCCTTCTTCGCATGGACAATATTTCTGCAGTCAGATATCTCAATCTTTTAGGTGGTACAAAATCAAGAAATCTATCAAACATTACCAAAGACTTTATTCATGTGTGCTTAGACAGGAATATTTCCATCAAAGCAGGATATATTCCCGGTCTCTCAAATTCAGCTGCGGGTTGGGGTTCTCGTTTCCTAAGAGACTCCAGTGACTGGATGTTGAACAGAAACATTTTTCTCTCAGTTCAAGCTCTTTGTGGTCCTTTTTCTTTGGACATTTTTGCATCCCGTCTCAATCACTAACTTACTCAATACTTCAGTTAGCGTCCAGATCCGGATGCATTAGCTATAGATGCGTTTCTTCTGAGTTTATGCGTTTCCTCCCTTTTCCCTGATTGCTCAGACGATTTTGGAGGAATCTTTTATCTCTTCTACTGATAACTCCCCTTTGGCCATCTCAAGCTTGGTACCCCTCTCTTCTAGAAATGTCGTTCAAACCTCCTCTCCTCCCACTGTTTCCAGAACTCCCTCTAGATCCAGTAGGCAATTCACACAATCTTATTCTGAATCAATCACTCAGACTGATAGCCTGGTCAATTACAGGGAGATCAGAGATCTCCACGGACTTTCAGAATCATCTAAGTCTCTCATGCAGGATTCATGTGCTCCAGGAACCCATAAATCCTATCTTTCCACATGGTCCAGATGGTCTTGCTAGTGTTTGTCTAGGGACTTGGATCCCTTTTCAGCTCCTTTAACTCAAATGCTAAATTTTCTTTCTCATCTTTTTGATAGTGGACTTATAGAACTATAAATCTATCTCGATCTGCTATCTCTGCAAGACATGATTTTTTAAATAATTCTCCTATTGGTAAACATCCTTTAGTTTGTCGTCTTCTTAAATCAATTAGATTAAAAAATCCCCCTTCTCCAAAATATAAGTTATTTTGGGATGTAGACCTATTTTTTTCTCTTTTTAGATCTTCTAATGATTCTTTATCTTTGAAACAAATTTCTGCTAAACTTGCTACTCTTCTCTGTCTTATCTCTTTTCGTAGAGTTTCTGATGTCTGGGCTCTTGACTTTAACTCTAAATGTTTTTCTCCTGAAGGTGTTACTTTTTTTATTACTCGAAGAACAAAAACTTTATCTTCTTCTATTTTTTATCCCTATTTTCCATCGAAGCTTCTTTATGTGTTGTTTCATGTTTAAAAGCTTATGAATCTAAAACTTTCTCATTTAGAGACTCTGCAAAAAATCAGCTTCTTTTATCTTTTGTTCGTTCTCATGCTCCTGTATCTACTACTTCTATTGCGAGGTGGATTAAATGGGTTATGTCCGAAGCTGGAATTAATTGTTCTTTTTCAGCTCATTCAGTAAGAGGTTCTGCTGCTTCTAAGGACTTTTTAAAATCTGCTCCTCTTCAGGAGTTTTTTAAAGGTGGCAGATTGGTCTTCTGATTCTATTTTTAAACATTTTTATTATAAACCCATTCAACACGCCTTTCAAAATCTTTTTAAACAACTGCTTTAAACTAGCAAAATATGAAGTCTCTGATCTTGTAATAAAATTCTGATTATCCTAGCTTTGTGAAGGAATAATCTAGATTTTATTAAAGACACAGAGACAAATATTTTCCCTCCTCTACTATTCTGTCTCTCTCTCTTATTATGTTTTATAGCTATATTAACATTTGTATTTAATTTTTAGTTACCAACTTCACAAATATCCCTAATTAAGACTGGATTTGTACCTTCCATCAAGTCTCGAACATCATTCTGGAACAAGAAATGGATTTACAGAATGTCTTCTTTCAGCTCTCAGAATTCTTTGAGTCAAGTTTTTTCAAGTTATCTGGTTCCTGTTCATTTTATTGTTAATCGTTGGACTTTTGAGTATCTTCTGTTTTTTCAGAAATGTGTTTTTCATGAGCTTTTAGCAAGAAAGAGGAAGATGGGTGCTCATTGGTCAGTTTATAGACAGTATGGGTCTTCTGAATGGTCCTTTGTTACACTGATATCTGCATTAGCCTTCTACTGGGCTAATTACATTGGCTCTTTTTTTCTCTGTTTTTATGTAATTATTATGTGATTTATTATACTTTAAA
The DNA here is from genome assembly GCF_027579735.1 of Bombina bombina. Classification (NCBI taxonomy): domain Eukaryota; kingdom Metazoa; phylum Chordata; class Amphibia; order Anura; family Bombinatoridae; genus Bombina; species Bombina bombina. The sequence continues at coordinate 1,506,940 of NC_069502.1, forward strand.
ATGCTGCACACTAGTAGTAAAAGAAAGTAAAGCAAAATAGTTGTCTCTGTGTCTTTAATAAAATCTAGATTATTCCTTCACAAAGCTAGGATAATCGGAATTACCATAACTCAATCCATGCAGGATGGAGGGGGTAATGTCCAAAAATCTCACTATTTTGGCATCAAGTTAATTACTGGCTGAATAAAAACTCTTTTGATGCATTTACCATAGAATCAAAACATATTTTATTCTGTATAATATTGCGGATGTACCGAACTATAATTTAGTTAACACATCTATTATGGTTGCCCAGAACTTGATTCTGAAAAATTGGAAAAATCGGACAGCCCCTCTTTTGCTGCGTTTATTATGGCAATAAAGTCCCAAATTATTTTTGAACAATATAATATATCCATCTTGCATGATAAACAAATTATTCTTTTTTTTTAAGAAATGGCTGAAAATTATTCAGTCTTACCCCTTGTTGACGCAATACATACTAAGCAATTTCATTGGACCACCTATTTTGAAGTTCTAATTTTGAGTGATGTGTTCCCGGTAGCTCAGGGCCGACCCTAGCTATTGCGGATCCCAAGGTAGGATGACAAAATGGGGCCCCCTTTCTGAATATGTAGATTTGAATCTACAAAAATATGTCAGACAGCTTCCATCCCATCTTAAGGATTCTACTCAAGTATTGAATCTATTAGATGAATTATGTTGGGAAGCAGGGATTATTTTGGTCACATTCGATGTGACATCATTGTACACCAGTATCCCTCACCAACAAGGGATAGAAGCGGTTGAGTTTTTCCTTGCAAAAGATCCGGAAGTCCCGACGAACCAAATGGAATTCATCCTGGAAAGCATCAAGTATATTTTGAACCATAACTATTTCTGTGACAACGGAAATTATTACCAGCAAGTCTGTGGCACGGTTATGGGGACCAGGTTCGCGCCGAGTTACACAAACCTCTATATAGGGAAGTGGGAAAATATCTTCTGGGAATCTTGCCCAGCCAGCGCGGACCTGGTCCTCTACCGGCGCTACATAGACGATATCCTGATGGTATGGAAGGGGACTAAGACAGATCTAGATTTCACTATTGAAATTATGAACAAAAACTTGTAGAATTTAAAATTTACATATGAGTGGAGCACCACAGAAATCACCTTTTTGGATCTTAGGATTGTGATTAACAAAGGGAAAATAGAAACATCCACACATTTCAAAATGGTGGATAGTAATAACTACATACACAAAACCAGTTGCCACCACGAAAACTGGAAAAACAACATACCGAAAGGGCAGATGCTAAGGATGAGGAAGAACTGCTCCACTCATGAAAAATGGGAAGAACAGTCCCAACTAATAAAATCAAAATTCCTAGAAAGAGGATACGAAGAAACATTGTTGGATCAAAAAATCTCAGAAGTAAAAAAAATCGATAGGACTGAGCTGACGAAATATAGAAGAAAGATAAGACCAACAGAGGATGAGAGTGACATTCTAAACATCCCAATGATCACTAAATATAGTGAGAATAGAAACATTATTGAGAAGATTTTTAACAAACACTGGGCGCTCCTAAAGGAAGATGAACTGATAGGTGAGAGACTTCCACTAAAACCGAAGTTTATTTACAGAAAAAAACAAAAATTTGAGAAGTAAGATCACACCACACTATATTGTTTGTTAAGCATAAACTATTGCCTGTTAGGCATAATATGTCTCAAGATTTTAGGTATTGAAAGCCTACAATATCCACTTTGGACATTAAATACAGATTACATAGTTAGGTTTACCACATATCACCCTTTTATCTAGAACCTTGTTTATAAACATTTTTGATCTTGATCTTTATCAAAATGGTTTATAATAGATGATATCTATTATAGTGAGGATTTTGGATAATGTCTTCATAATTCATACAAACACACACACTTTTATCATATGTTTATTCATCTCTAATTTAGAACACACAGGCCCACTGAAATTGCTCGAATACTGCAATTATGTTTGCAGTTACCTCTTTATGACAATAGTATACGATATACATCGTTTTTTCGTTTTATTGTTTTTTTCCTTTTTTCATATGTGCTTAGTAAAGCAACCAATCAGATTCCCTTAACCACACACACCTCTATTAACCACCAATAGAGGTGCCAGACAGTAGTCGTGACGTCACGACCAATCACAAAAGCTGGAATTCGGCCCGATTTGATCCTATAAGTTTACTAGTCATGTACCTATTATAGATATACGATCAACTAAAGACTAGCATTAAAAATCTTGCATATTTATGCAGTACAAGTTTTGTACATCTATTCGGCTTATTTACACAGACCGGAAGTGACGTCACTACTATAGGCGATAAAGGAGCCCTATGGATAATCTTCTAAACATTGTATATTTGTTACATTACAGATGTTATTGCATAGATTGTCTTCTATATGATCATTTTTATATTGTAAGGATTATAACTAAATCCGATGTCAGCAATTTTTAGAGACTAGAGACCAGTGATGTGCGGTGAGTTCAGGGGCTAGTGAGGCACTGGCTTTGATACACCCAGGAAAACATATATTAACCCAATAGAGATAGCTTAAAATTTACGAGTATGTGCCTTGTAGTGCATATAGACAGTTGTTTGCTTGGAGAGATATTTTAAATCCATTTTTTTCCACAAATATATAAGAACTATTACAGATGCATAAGTAGAAACCACAGGACTCTGGTAAAAAAATAAATAAATGAAAGCCCCCCCAAAAACACATTTTCCTCAGCTTCTCAGCCCCCCTCTCCTTTACACAGCTGCATTCTCATTTTCTTAACCCCGACTCCCTCACCTAACCTCCTCTGTATCCTCTCAACTCCCCTCTCCCTCACACACACAGCCCCCTCCATACCCTCTCAACACCCTCACACGCAGCCCCCCTCCTCACCCTCTCAGCTCTTTCACACACACACAGTCCCCCTCCTAACCCTCTCATTCCCCTCTCCCTCACACACACCACTCTCCTCACCCAGTCATCCCCTCTTTCTCACACACAGCCCCTCCTCACCCTCTCAGCTCCTTCACACACACACAGCCCTCTCCTCACCCAGTCATCCCCTCTCCCTCACACACAGCCCCCTCCTTACCCTCTCAGCTCCCCTCTCCCTCACACACAGCCCCCTCCTCACCCTCTCAGCTCCTTCACCCATGCCCAGTCGACTCCTTAACTTTTCATCTACCCTCTCCCACACACAACCCGCTCTGCACGCTCTCATCCCCCTCTCCCTAACACACAGCCCCCTCCTTACCCTCACAGATCCACTCTCACACACAGCCCTCTCCTCACTTAGTCATCCCCTCATAAACAGACCCCTCCTTACCCTGTCAGCTCCCCTCTCACTCACAAAGCCCCCTTCTCACCTTTATAACCCAACCTCAAACCAGGCAGCTCCTATCATCTACCTCCCTCAATCCCATTCTCTACCTCCCTCCTGACCCTCTCAGTCCACCTCTCACTCACACACAACCTCCTCTTTTACAAACATATGCAATCTCTCTTTCACACACACCACTCTTACACACCCCTTACCCCTCCACATGCACACACACACCCTCATATACACATCTGTCTCAAACGTTTTCTGTCAAACTCACAGGCAGACACTGAGTACTGACCTCTTGGTTAAAATCACTGCTCAGCAAACATTTACACACAAATAACTTATGTAAAGGGAGTAGGGACTGGGAGAAGATCAGTGTGTGTTCTGTGCAGAGTGCAGACCGGAGGGAGGAGTTCATTCAGGTTACTTCCTGTGTTGAGCAGTGGTGCTGATCCCTGAAGGACAGCTGCTGCAAGATGCAGCATAGAGTAAAATGCATAATACTTTTATTCTACTAATGTAAACTTGAGACAATTTCCAGGATGCCTAATTTTATAGGCATTGCGCATATACCCTTTAGCTTTAACTGTACAGTACTAGAGATTAGCATAAAGATGAAATGCTGAACGGCTACAAGTAAAAGACAGTGGATCATGTTAGAGGAGGAGTGGGGGACAATAACTGCAGCTTGCAACAAGAGGTTAATTAGAGCAGTAGTATAAGCCTTATACTACTGCTCTAATTAACCTCTTGTTGCAAGCTGCAGTTATTGTCCCCCACTCCTCCTCTAACATGATCCACTGTCTTTTACTTGTAGCCGTTCAGCATTTCATCTTTATGCTAATCTCTAGTACTGTACAGTTAAAGCTAAAGGGTATATGCGCAATGCCTATGAATTCACAATAGAAATTACGTTACAATGAGACAGTCATTATCTGCTTGCTCCTGAGAGCCCTCAGGAGTAGGACAGGCAGAGCAAAATAAACAAGGAAACTGCATGTTGGAAGAACACAGTGCCTCTCTCACCTCACCATTGCACTAACATATAGCAATCAGCGCCGATATCCACACACACTTTACAGAAATTATTTTGCAAAAAAAAAAAAAAAGCCCTGTAATTTCATACATTTAAAAGATGGAAAATCAACACAATTTAGCAATATAAAACTCTTTAATACAATACATATATTCTTTGAAGGGGAGTTTAGTTTCAGATTCAAGCACCAGACATTTCAGTACCTTCCAAGTTTCTGCCGTTGGGTATCCCAGAGATGGTTAATCATACTGTATGTTCTCTTATTGTGGCTTCTATACATATGAAATACAGACTTGAAGCAACAACTATATTCAACTCTGTGTTGTTAAGACTTTTCTTGACATTTTAAGCGCAGACTGCAAGCAACAGATATAAACAGTTATGTCTTAATAAGAAATTTCTACATTTAAAACACAGACTGCAAGCAGGGTCGGATTTACATCTCAGGTGCCTGTAGGCACAAAAACCTGAAGTGTCCCCACCCCTCACAAAAAGAGTGAAAAAAATTAAAATTAAACTTGCATGATTCTGATAGAGCATGTCATTTTAAGAAACTTTTAAATGCACTTGTTCTCTTGAATACGCACATATCCTACACTAGCTGCTGATTGGTTCCTGCACACATTTGTCTCTTCTGATTGGCTAACTAGATGTCTCACTCTCTCTAACTACTCTGTCTCACTCTCTCTGTCACACACACTGTTTCACAGCCTCAGCCTGTCACACACACTCTTGCACAATGTCACACACACTGTCTCACTCTCTCTGTCACACACACTGTTTCACAGCCTCATCCTGTCACACACACTCTGTCTCACTCTCTCTGTCACACACACTGTTTCACAGCCTTAGAGTTAGCCTGTCACACACACTCTGTCTCACTCTCTCTTTCACACACACTGTCTCACTCTCTCTGTCACACACAATGTTTCACAGCCTCAGAGTCAGCCTGTCACACACACTCTGTCTCACTCTCTCTTTCACACACACTGTCTCACTCTCTCTGTCACACACACTGTCTCACTCTCTCTGTCACACACACTGTTTCACAGCCTCATCCTGTCACACACACTCTGTCTCACTCTCTCTGTCACACACACTGTTTCACAGCCTTAGAGTTAGCCTGTCACACACACTCTGTCTCACTCTCTCTTTCACACACACTGTCTCACTCTCTCTGTCACACACAATGTTTCACAGCCTCAGAGTCAGCCTGTCACACACACTCTGTCTCACTCTCTCTTTCACACACACTGTCTCACTCTCTCTGTCACACACACTGTCTCACTCTCTGTCACACACACTGTTTCACAGCCTCATCCTGTCACACACACTCTGTCTCACTCTCTCTGTCACACACACTGTTTCACAGCCTTAGAGTTAGCCTGTCACACACACACTGTCTCACTCTCTCTGTCACACACAATGTTTCACAGCCTCAGCCTCAACCTGTCACACACACTTTGTCTCACTCTCTGCCACACACACTGTTTCACAGCCTCAGCCTGTCACACACACTCTTGCACAATGTCACACACACTGTCTCACTCTCTCTGTCACACACACTGTTTCACAGCCTCAGCCTGTCACACACACTCTGTCTCACTCTTTCTGCCACACACACTGTCCATCAGCCTCAGCCTGTCACACACACTCTTGCACAATGTCACAAACACTGACAGTCTCACACACACTTTGTCTCACTCTCTCTGTCACACACATTGTCTCAGAGCCTCTGCCTGTCACACACACACACTGTCTCACTCTCTCTGTCACACACACTGTTTCACAGCCTCAGCCTGTCACACACACTCTTGCACTCTGTCTCACTCTCTTTGTCACACACACTGTTTCACAGCCTCAGCCTGTCACACACACTCTGTCTCACTCTTTCTGCCACACACACTGTCCCTCAGCCTCAGCCTGTCACACACACTCTTGCACTATGTCACACACTCTGTCTCACCCTCTTTGTCACACACACTGTTTCACAGCCACACATACTGTCCCTCAGCCTCAGCCTGTCACACACACTCTTGCACAATGTCACACACTCTGTCTCACCCTCTTTGTCACACACACTGTTTCACAGCCACACACACTGTCCCTCAGCCTCAGCCTATCACACACACTTTTGCACAATGTCACACACACTGTCTCACTCTCTCTGTCACATACACTGTTTCACAGCCTCTGCCTGTCACACACACTCTTGCACAATGTCACACACACTGTCTCACTCTCTCTTTCATGAAATGAGGATAATCCAGCACTGGCTTCAAACCCCAAGATAGAGGGTACTCCTTTGGAGTGACTGCCACACTCCCAGCAATAGAGTATGAAAGAGAAAAATAAGGGTAACTCCTCTTGTAAAAATCCCAAAATATTTTTATTAGACAGGATCAGACACAGAACACCACAACGTTTCGGGGTCACATGACTAAGGGGTACTGACCCCGAAACGTTGTGGTGTTCTGTGTCTGATCCTGTCTAATAAAAATATTTTGGGATTTTTACAAGAGGAGTTACCCTTATTTTTCTCTTTCTCACTCTCTCTTTCACACACACTGTCTCACAGCCTCAGCCTATGTCAGAGTTGGCAGCTATGCCTTTAAGGATAGGTTACTTAAGTCTGCTCCTCCCCCTTCCACCTGCCGATTAATGTTTAGTATACTGAGTTCTCAACTAGAGAAGACACCAAACTAAACCTCCAGGCTACAATCTAACTGAACTATTAGTTTCCAAAACTGAAAGCACATCTTACTGCAGGAGCTATTACAGAAATCAACTTGTTCCGCATCTACCTGCTGAGCCACTCTAGGCTAACTAACATCCTCCGGTTCCCAACTGGCATCTATTACAGCCAGGCTTTCATTGTTGCAAACAGCAGCAGGACTTACTTTGTGCAGCCTCTCCTCTCAGTACTCCGGAACTACCGCGGTTGTCCGCATTTGCTACAAACACAGCCGAAGTCTCTCCAGCGTTCACACGCTGCCTGTCAGGTATTCCACCTCGCTGATTGGCGCTTCGCACCACACCCTGTCTCTGTGACTACAGACGCTGCAGCGGCACCATCTCTCCCCTCTCAAATCAATCACACGCTGGCTCCGGATTAATCAACTCACACTTATTCACTGTGAGCTCATAGGCTGCAACGTTAATATCTCCTGACTCAGCACAACTACACGCTGTATCTCTTTTACCCAATACCCTATCCTTGTTAATGGGTAATTAACACTACTAAGGACTGTGTCTATTACAATATAGTTCCTATACTGAACTACATCACACCTTCAGCCTTTAATAATACAAGGACAGTATTCATAACGAACTTTATACTATAGGCTTCCTTGCCTGCCTCCTGTAACAAGGATTACAAGAGCACCTCATAGGTTGTTACTACTGGGTAACGGATAACTACCTCAATCTGCAGTTGTGATCTACTAATATTACATTGGGTAACCCTGTACACCCTAACATATTAATCGGTCCTATACATGGATCCAGCGGATTTGACCACTGTAGTCTACAACCTCACCCAAACGGTTGAACAACTGTCACAAGGTATGGGAAAATTACAAGTTCAAAATGACAGCCTCAGAGCAGCTGTAAGGGACAGCACACCGGAACCTCATGTGTGCTTACCTGAGAGATTCACTGGGGACAGGAAACTTTTCAGGCAATTCAGGAATGCCTGCTACTTACTGTTTCAAATGAAACCTAGAACTTACCATACTGAGAGGCTCAAGGTGATGACTGTCATATCCTTCCTCACTGGGGAGCCTAGAATTTGGGCAGACACCTTCCTAGAGAACGATGACCCAATACTGGGGTCACTTACAGATTTCTTCACTGAGATGAGTGCCTTGTATGAAGATACGCAAAAACAACTTACGGCTGAAGCAAAGATGCGCTCCCTCAGACAGGGCAGACGTCCTGTGGAAGAATACCTCTCAGAGTTCAAGCTCTACACCAAAGATTCAGAGTGGAGTCAGGTAGCCCTACGCAATCAATACCGCCTAGGTCTATCTGATGCTCTCAAAGACGAACTTGCCCGCATTGAGATACCAGCAACACTAGAGAGCTTGATGGCCCTTACAATCCAGATAGACAGGAGACTCCGAGAGAGGAAATCCGAGCGCCAACATTCCGAGGGTGCTCAAAAGGACTACACTACATCTCCACCTTCCAAGGAGACTGCCACCCCCATGGAAATTGGTTTCACCAAGGGACCATTAACCTTAGAGGAAAGACACCGCAGACAGCAGAAGAATTTATGCATGTACTGCGCATCCCCAGCACACAAAGTGAAGGAATGCCCACTACTACAACGCCAAAAGAGAAGTAAGCTAAGAAATATTAACCATTGCTTAACTAATAAGATTGTGAACGCAGCTTACTGTACCATGTCTCTCTTTTTACAGTGGGATCACCGAGCTCTACAAACTGAAGCCATCATAGATTCGGGAGCTTACTCCAATTTCCTTGATCTATCACTTGCAAAAAGAAATAAAATACCACTAGTTGTGAAAGTAAATCCAGTCTCTATCCGTGTTATTGATGGTACTCTAGTCAATTCCGGTCCAGTAACACATCACACTATTCCACTCAAGGTAACATTAGGTAAGGGCCATACTGAATACATCACGTTCGATATACTTCCATCTCCTCTTTTCTCAGTCGTATTAGGTCTCTCATGGCTCCAGAAACATCAACCCAATATCTCGTGGCAGACTCTCAAAGTTGAATTGGACTCCCCATACTGTATGGAACCCTGTTATCCTCATCAACAACAGGTACTCCTTTCTCAAGATACTATACCATCGGAATATCATGATTATCTAGATGTATTCAGTAAGAAACAAGCAGAACACCTACCACCACATCGTATATATGACTGCCCGATAGAGCTCCTACCTGGTTCTACCATACCCTATGGACATATTTATCCACTTTCACAACCCGAATTGAAGCACCTCAAGGATTACCTTGACGAAAACCTTAAAAAAGGTTTCATCAGACCTTCCACTTCCCCTGCAGGAGCAGGGATGTTCTTTGTAAGAAATAAGGACAAGTCCTTACGACCCATCATAGATTACAGAGAGCTGAACAAGAGGACAAGGAAGAACAGATACCCTCTTCCTCTTATTCCAGAGTTAGTGGAAAGACTAAGCAAGGCAACCATCTACACAAAGCTCGATCTCAGGGGTGCCTACAACCTGGTCAGAATCAGGGAAGGCGATGAGTGGCTCACTGCCTTCAGGACTCGGTATGGGCTCTATGAATATATGGTAATGCCATTCGGGCTCTGCAATGCCCCTGCCACGTTCCAATATTTTATTAATGATATCTTCAGAGATCTATTGGACGTGTGCCTCGTTATCTATTTGGATGATATCCTGATCTATTCAGACAATATACAGGACCACCAGAAGCATGTGCGCTGGGTTTTGGATCGACTAAGAACCCATCAGCTGTACGCTAAGCCTGAAAAATGTTCTTTCCACACTCATGAAATTACATTCCTTGGTTATAATATATCCTCCTCAGGAATACGTATGGAAGATGGAAAAATAGAAGCCATTCAAAAGTGGCCTATTCCTACCAACAAAAAAGATGTACAACGTTTCCTTGGCTTTGCAAATTTCTACAGGAAATTTATTAAAGGTTTTTCCAACATAGTCAAACCCTTAACGAGTCTTACTGGTTCTCTGACACCTTTCCGATGGAATCCGCAGGCTCAACAAGCTTTTGATCTCCTCAAGAGATCCTTCACAGCTGCTCCCATACTTCAGTTCCCAGATACCAAACTCCAATTCATCCTAGAGGTAGATGCTTCCGACTATGCGTTGGGGGCTATACTGTCACAACGGAAATCCCCAAATGATCCTATACATCCAGTTGCCTTTTATTCTCGACTCATGACTCCTCCTGAACGGAACTATCCCGTGGGCGAAAAGGAACTACTAGTTATCAAGGCCTCATTGGAGCATTGGAGGCATCTACTGGAAGGGACCTCCTACCCTATTCTCATTTACACGGATCATCGGAATTTGGAATACCTCCAATCAAGCAAGACTCTATCCGCCCGACAGCTACGTTGGAGTCTGTTCTTTACCAGATTTCAGTTTCATATCACCTATCGTCCTGGCAAAAAGAACGGTAAGGCAGATTCTCTCTCTAGACATCTCCGACCTCCAGATCAAGTCATACCAGACCAACCCATCCTTCCTCCTGACCGGTTCGTAGGTGTTCTGAAGGATTCCTATCACTCTCTACGCTCTTGCCAACATAACGATACCACCTACCCAAAAGATCTCCAGGAAGTGGATTCAAATGGTATTGGTCATGTACATGGTAAAATATATATACCACCTACTTACAGGAATGACATACTTCGTCACCATCATGAATCACCACTTGCAGGACATCCAGGTGTTGAGAGAACCATCAAACTCATCAAGAGAAATTATTGGTGGCCGAACTTACACCAAACTGTCCACCATTTCATCAAAACCTGTCAGGTTTGTGCCGTTTCAAAATCTGACAGAGCTAAACCTTATGGGTCCTTGTTATCTCTTCCTATACCAGACCGTCCTTGGCATACCATTGGTATGGACTTCATAGTCGATCTCCCTCCTTCCAACCATTCCACCACCATAATGGTAGTAGTGGATATTTTTACGAAAATGGCTCACTTTATTCCGTACAAAAAGCTACCCACAGCATCTGAAACAGCAGCACTGTTCTTAACCCACTTTGTTCGTCTCCATGGGTTACCTTCCATAATCATTTCTGATAGAGGTACCCAATTTACCTCCAGGTTCTGGAAACAGCTATGCTCCGTGCTCAAGATAGAACATCGCTATAGCACTGCTTACCATCCCCAAACCAATGGGCAAACAGAACGGGTAAACCAGTGGATTGAACAATACATCAGATGCTATTGTGCACATCAGCAAGATGAATGGGTCTCTAACTTGCCGATGGCTGAATATTCCTACAACAACACGTTAAACAGTTCGACCAGAAGAACCCCATTCTTCGCAAACTATGGATACCATCCAACCTTCCACTTATTCCCTAGCCTCAATACCACATCACCTGTGATAGACGACACAGCCAATTCTATGTTAGAAGTCTTTTCCTTCCTAAAAGACAACATCAAAAATGCTCAAGAAACACAACAACGTTATTACAATCAAAAGAAACGGAAGCCCCCTGAGTACCAGATTTGCGACCTTGTTTGGCTCTCTACCCGACACTTAAAACTTAAGACCCCCAGTAGGAAATTCTCTCAGCTATTCATCGGACCCTATGAAGTGACCAAGGTCATGAATATCAATGCTGTGATGCTGAAATTGCCTCCAGAAATCCCTGTTCATCCAACTTTCCATGTTTCCTTGTTGAAACCTTACGTCCCGACTAGACTACAGACGACTGCTTCCACGGCTCCTTCTATTGTAGTGGATGACACAGTTTATGAAGTATCTTCTGTCCTAGACTCTAGACGTTACCATGGCGAACTGCAGTACTTGATCCACTGGAAGGGGTTTTCCAGGGATGAGGATTCTTGGGAGCCTTCCTCTAACATCAACGCATCCCGTTTGATTGCTCGATTCCACAGACTTCATCCGCATAAGCCGGCTCCTTCTGCTGCTGGGCAGCAGTTTTGATGGGGGGATCTGTCAGAGTTGGCAGCTATGCCTTTAAGGATAGGTTACTTAAGTCTGCTCCTCCCCCTTCCACCTGCCGATTAATGTTTAGTATACTGAGTTCTCAACTAGAGAAGACACCAAACTAAACCTCCAGGCTACAATCTAACTGAACTATTAGTTTCCAAAACTGAAAGCACATCTTACTGCAGGAGCTATTACAGAAATCAACTTGTTCCGCATCTACCTGCTGAGCCACTCTAGGCTAACTAACATCCTCCGGTTCCCAACTGGCATCTATTACATCCAGGCTTTCATTGTTGCAAACAGCAGCAGGACTTACTTTGTGCAGCCTCTCCTCTCAGTACTCCGGAACTACCGCGGTTGTCCGCATTTGCTACAAACACAGCCGAAGTCTCTCCAGCGTTCACACACTGCCTGTCAGGTATTCCACCTCGCTGATTGGCGCTTCGCACCACACCCTGTCTCTGTGACTACAGACGCTGCAGCGGCACCATCTCTCCCGTCTCAAATCAATCACACGCTGGCTCCGGATTAATCAACTCACACTTATTCACTGTGAGCTCATAGGCTGCAACGTTAATATCTCCTGACTCAGCACAACTACACGCTGTATCTCTTTTACCCAATACCCTATCCTTGTTAATGGGTAATTAACACTACTAAGGACTGTGTCTATTACAATATAGTTCCTATACTGAACTACATCACACCTTCAGCCTTTAATAATACAAGGACAGTATTCATAACGAACTTTATACTATAGGCTTCCTTGCCTGCCTCCTGTAACAAGGATTACAAGAGCACCTCATAGGTTGTTACTACTGGGTAACGGATAACTACCTCAATCTGCAGTTGTGATCTACTAATATTACATTGGGTAACCCTGTACACCCTAACAGCCTATCACACACACTCTTGCACAATGTCACACACACTGTCTCACTCTCTCTGTCACATACACTGTTTCACAGCCTCAGCCTATCACACACACTCTTGCACAATGTCACACACACTGTCTCACTCTCTCTGTCACACACACTGTTTCACAGCCTCAGCCTGTCACACACACTCTGTCTCACTCACTCTGTCACACACACTGTTTCACAGCCTCAGCCTGTCACACACACTCTGTCTCACTCTTTCTGCCACACACACTGTCCATCAGCCTCAGCCTGTCACACACACTCTTGCACAATGTCACAAGCACTGACAGTCTCACACACACTTTGTCTCACTCTCTCTGTCACACACATTGTCTCAGAGCCTCTGCCTGTCACACACACACACTGTCTCACTCTCTCTGTCACACACACTGTTTCACAGCCTCAGCCTGTCACACACACTCTGTCTCACTCTTTCTGCCACACACACTGTCCCTCAGCCTCAGCCTGTCACACACACTCTTGCACAATGTCACAAACACTGACAGTCTCGCACACACTTTGTCTCACTCTCTCTGTCACACACACTGTCTCAGAGCCTCAGCCTGTCACACACACTCTTGCACAATGTCACACACACTGTCTCACTCTCTCTGTCACATACACTGTCTCAGAGCCTCAGCCAGTCACACACACTCTTGCACAATGTCACACACACTGAAAGTCTCACACACATTCTGTCTCACTCTCTCTGTCACACACACTGTCTCAGAGCCTCAGCCTGTCACACACACTGTCTCACTCTCTCTGTCACATACACTGTCTCAGAGCCTCAGCCTGTCACACACACTGTCTCACTCTCTCTGTCACATACACTGTCTCAGAGCCTCAGCCTGTCACACACACTCTTGCACAATGTCACACACACTGAAAGTCTCACACACATTCTGTCTCACTCTCTCTGTCATACACACTGTCTTACAGCTTCAGCCTGTCCCACACACTGTCTCACTCTCTGTCACACAAACTTTCTCACAGCCTCACACTGTTAGGCACATAGTATGCAAATATAAGTGCTTCCATAGGATGGCAAATACACATCTGTATTGCTGCTTCAACATACCCACAAAACAATGTAACCATACTCAATTTCAAAAAATGTCAAACACATTACTCTTCTTAAAAAACTACACTGATTCAAACATTTACTTCATAATACATCATGTATAGTTTAACAGTTCTCTACACCATTTTCACTGCATAAACAACATATTTTATCCATCAATGCTAATAAATCAAATCACTTTAGCTTCAAAACGAAGCCCTTATACTTACACAGTGCTTGCTAATACCATGTATCTCCTTCACATTCTCTCACACTAATAATGAATGGAAGGGGAGGAGGAGGTGGAGCCCTTCATGCTCAAACAGCATCTGGCTGCAAAGTTAAAATAAGCCAAGTGTTCAAAGAGAGCCCCTTCCCCTAAAGTTCCTAAAGTTAACCTAAAGTTAAGACATCCCTGCACCTGCATGCCAGTTACCTTCAAGTCCATGTGTTTTTCCAGCAGTAGGTTTAGACCTCTGTGCGGGGCTTGGGGGTGGGGTTTGCAGGGAGCTCCAGGGAGGGTGTGTTCTACTAGCCATCCTGCTGATTTTCTTTCAGCTACATGTAGCCCACGTAAATACACATAGACAGCATGTCTGTACTTTATTTTAATTTTTTAATATGAAGACTCACTTTGCAAAACCTCTTCCACAGTGACATCCCCAGACATCCCAACCTGCAAAAACTAATTTCAGGGAGGTGGCTTCATCCGCTACTGCGCCGCCGCCACCCCCCTTCCCAGTTATATATTGGACACCTTGAAACCCTAAATAAGATAGAGACTTATCATTAAAATAGCTTCCCACTAAAATCACATTAAAAAAAAGTAGCTTTATTGCACAACCACATACAACAAACCTAATTTTCAGTGATCGTACGCTTGTTGAATGCTTAAATATTTTAGAATATGAAGTTTAATAACGTGCAGTAAATAAAGTAGTATTTGTGTTTTAATTTTAGTAAAATCAGTGGGGGCTTTTTGGTTACTGATGCATGCTTTGAGGGTTCTATAATATCCCAGCAACTAAAGGCATTACTTAAAGAAACACTTTTCTGGATTTGGGCCACATTGGATCATGGTACTTTGAGTTTCAGGGAGATTGCACTCCATTTGCTGGCATCAGGGAGTCGCTATTACAATCAGGGAGACTCCCTGAACTTCAGGGAGAGTTGGGATGTCTGCATCCCACATTAGAGACTCACACTTCTCCACTACTACGGCCAGTGCTTAAGTACAAATGGTCAGGAAGTAACATGCCTAATGTGAACTAAGACTTGCACTGTGTCACAGAGTGACATAGGTACCGTAGCTGCAGCACAACACAGTGCAGGCTCACATTACGTATGTTTCTTTCTGACAGGCAGATTCAGTTAAGCACTGGCGAGAGTAGTGGTGGAGGACTGAGTCACAACAATTTGTAGTGAGTAGCAACAAGGAAGGGAGTGTTATAAATCCACACCGTGACCAGACCAGACTCTGACTTACCTGAAGACTTGTCTTGTTGAAGTTGACACAGTGACAGTCACGACACATGTGTGATGCTTACCCTGCAGCCTTGTTCTGCTCTCTGTGTCTGCTCCTGCTCCTCCCACTTGCATATTTCCCACCCGGCAAGTTAACCCGCCCAGAGCACCAGATGCTCGTGCTCCAGCCTTCTGATTGGTTAAAGGACTGGCTGGCAGTGCACTGTGCTCCTGAGGCTTCAAGAGAGAAGCCTCCGGGGAGAGCGGTATGGGCTGCAAAGAGAGTGAGTGCTTAGCCACTGGGTGGCACTGTGGCAGTCTCTCTCTAGCAGCCCATACTATACATTCATATTGCGCAATGGAAGGGTTGCTGGCCTCTGCTTCCTTGCGCAATATGAATGCATTGTGATTTGTGATTGTGACCGTACAGTAAACACAACACAGGGGTGGGGGGGTAGGTGGGGTCAGTTTGAGGAACACAAAAAAAAAATTTGAAAAAAAATTGAACATTTTTTTTTATTTTATTATTTTTAATAAAAAAGAGTGTATTACCCACATTGGCCAGGGGAGGCACTGCCTCCCCTGCCTCCTATGAATGCACGTCACTGCTAGAGACTACATGTAAACCGGAACTTCAAGGTTATTCTACATCCGGTCACTTACCATTTCACCCTATTTAAGGCTAGCATACTTCCCAGTACACCAGTCTTGATAAAGGCCTTATTGGGGCCGAAACGCGTAGACCGTGTACTGGTAAGCCTATTTCTGATTACTTCTACGGTTCAACTACTGTTTGCACTATTTGTTTTTATCTTTTTTTCACAGGATATCGCTACAAAATATATCGTTTTGCATTTACCCTATATTCTCTGTTGGGAGTCCGCCTCTCTCTGCCCTCCAACTGACAGGAGCACATTGTTTCATATTCACAGTTTTGAGGAACGTTTTTGCTATATCTGCTGTTTTTCACTTGCTCACATTTTTTTATATATATTTTATATATTTTTTAAGGATAATTATAATTTTTGGACTTTCTTTTGGACTTATTGAAACACCTGGATTGCTTAATTAACTTTTCACCAAACTAACTTTTCACCAGTTTTTATTGTACATTGGACTTAATTTGATTTTTGATTTCACACTTTATATTGGACTTCATTTTTGACTCATTTATTTGTACATTTATTAGCACCTGTGATTTTTACACCACTTAGCACTTGTATATCGCTCAACACTTAACATTGGCCACTATTTAGATATTTTTTCTCTCAAGGTCATATTGTTACCTTTACCTCTGCCAATCGGCTTCCAAGTCACCTCCTTGGGGTTTAGCATACACTCTGCTGCTACTCCCCAGCGAGTGTCACTACTCCTAGCATATCATCATCCAGTTTTTAATGCAAGTGTTTGCCATCAATTCTTGCTTTTAACTTTTTATTTTAAATCTTTTTCTTTTAAATCTTTAATTGATTTATTATGTATTGGAATTGTATTGTGCATGGATCCATTGTTGTATGAATAAATTTATTTTTATTTATATCCGCATTGTTCATCTCCTTTGCCTCCGTTGGTAAGGCGCCTGAGGTAATTACTTATTGTTTTGTGATATCTATTGGTGGTTACTAGGCACACACCGCTCCTCAGGCTATAAGGTATTAAGTTAGGCGCTACCCTCTGACCAATTACATACACACAAGCACAGTACACACACATGCCCAGTACAAATTTTTCAGTAATAAGAGACAGAAGGAGAGAAGAAAAAATAAAGAGAGAGGAAAGATTGAGGGGGCAAACATGAGCAAGGGAGATATAGAAGGGGGCAGTAAAGGGAAAAGGAGAAGATAGAGGAGGTGGGGAGTGATGGGGAAGAAAGAAGTGGGAGCCAAAGAGAAGGTGAGAGAAGAGTAGGAACAGAGTGGAGAGATAATGGAAGGATAGAGGGGAGAAAGAGATGAGAGTCTGATAGACAGTGGTGAGATTAAAGGGTGAGAGAGGAGAAAGGAGAAAAGAGGAAGATTGAGAGAAGGGGTAGACAGAGAGAGAAGAGAATGTAGAGAAGGGAGAAAGGAAAGAGGGGGACAGAGAAGAGAGTAAAGAGAGAGTCAGAGAAGGGACTGGAAAGCACATTTAATTCAGTACTAGCAGCCCATCACATCTAGGAGCAAAATGGTTAATAAATAGGCTGTGAGCTGCAGGGAGAAGGGTGAAGGGGACTAATTCTACACTAAATTATAAGGGAAATTTTGTTTCCAACATTTTTTTGTAGTGCCTTTCAAAACAATTGGCCATTAAGAAAAATTAGGTAACAGAGCCATGCTGTTTTATTATACACCGTAAAGCAACCCTCCAAAAAATTGTAGTCCTAGATTAACTCAGATTTACTCTGACAAAAAGTACAACATATGAGATAATCACTTCCTGAAAAGTCTGCACAAGGCATGGGCAATTAACAATCCCCTTGCTCATGGGAGTTTCCTCTGTTTTTACCTTGTCTACTTCAGACAGATGCCATAGTGGGAAAATCTGTATGCAGATGTGGCAGTCAAGGAGGACACCGGCAGTAAGTGAGTTTACTATTTAGCTGCAAGTCAGAGCACCCGGCCACCCTCCACCCTGAGTGCACACAAATAAGTGCAACTTATTTTGTGCCTTCTTGACTGCCTGCAGTGGCCAGGCCAGATCCAATCTCTACAGCCTGGAGCCAGTGCTCAGTGAGTGAGACTACAAGACCCAGGGGACGGAGTTGTCAGTGAGCCACCAGCCAGAGCACCAGTCTCCATCCTGTGCACTAAGTCTAAGGAACCGGCATGGCACTGTCTGCACCCTGGCTGCTGCTGCAGCCCCCCATCCATAATGTCATGACAATATCATGTGAGACACTGTCAGAATATATTTGATTACCCACCTCCTGATCAGCATCTTCCCTCACTGCCACAGACTTCAGACCGAGATGAGATGTTCAGCACCACTCACCCTGAGACACATGACCACATGCAGAGGTCTGCCTTGCGACTGGCCAACTGGAGTCACATGTCTGAAGACTCACTCCTACACTATTGGGTACAAATAGCGCAATAAAAAAAAATGGCAGAGTTTATAAAAAAATAATAGAAAAAATAAAAATTTAGCAGCATTAGTTGGTGCCTCTAAACGCGGGGCTCTAGGCAGCCACCTTGCTCACCTTGCCCTAAGGCTCGGCCTGTGGTAGCATGGTTCCTCCCCCCCTTTTTTTTCTCTTCTTTTCTTTTTTCTTCTCTTGTTTTTTTGTGTTTTTTTTTAATATTATCATAAAAAATCACCAAGGCACCAGATGAAAAAAAGGTTAATATCTTTTGTTAGCTACAATAATTATATAACATTAGACCGGAAACATAATATGAATTAAATACCAATAAGATTATCCTTGCGTTTCCTGACCTAGATTGTATATTGCTGTAATTAATGTTTTATGTTATTATACTATAAAAGGAAGAAGGAAGGGGAAAAGGAAAAGAAAAGGAAAAAAAAACATATTAAGATTCTAGATTGAAAAAAAAGAAGTATATATCTGTTGCTAATGACTATAATTATGTAACACTAGATCAGAAACATAATATGAATTAATATCATTAGGATTATTTTTTGTGTTTCTTGCCCTAGACTGTATATTGTTGTTAATAATGATTGGTCTAAAGTTTATATTATGTTTGTTTTCCTTTTCTGTTATTGCATTTGTGGTATTCATACTGACAATGGAATCATATATGTTCTTGGAAAAAAAAAATAAAAAAAAATCAAGGGCTTCATTAGTTGCATCAGGTGTGCTTGAGCTAGAACACATAAACTACCTGAACTGGTTAGGGGTTTGTTGAGTGTCACGATTGACTACATGTTAGAAATATGGCTAAGTCAAAAGAATGGTCCAAAAAGGTAATAGAAGAGATCATCGCCCTTCACAAACAAAGAACAGGATACAAAAAGTTAGCAAAGGGACTGAATATTCCTAGAGACACAGTTGAAAACATAGTTCTCAAGTTCATAGTTAAAGTAACATTGGTTACACTACCTGAAGAGGGCAGAAAAAAGAAGCTATCAACGGCTGAAGAAGGAAGCTATCAATGGCTACAACCAGATTTCTGAGAAGGCAGGTTGAGAAAAACTCTTGAGTGACTGCAAAAGACCTACAGCAAGATTTGGTGGCAAATGGCACTGAGGTTTCATTTTGCACAGTAAGGTGCATACTAAACGCAGAAGTTTCCCATGCCAGAACTCAAAGATGTACACCACTACTGACACAAAAAAAGTGAGCTCCAATATGTTCAAAATCATATAAATTAGCCACAGAAGTTTTGTGATTCTGTTCTGTGGAGCGATAAATCAAAACTGGAACTTTTCAGCCCGATGGATCAGCAGTATGTCTGGAGGAAGAAGAATGAAGCACATACTGAAAAGAACACTATGGCCTCTATTTATCAAGCTTTCAACCGCAAATACGCTGGAATTCCGCAGCGTATTTGTGGCAAACTTGATTCGCCTTAGTTATAAAACCCTACAGACCGGCAAAAGTAGAATTTAGTGACGTAACATATGATCCGCCGGACTCAGTCCGACACAGATCGATGCTTACGTCACTACAGATGTTCCGAATGCAAGTTCGGCACAATCTGACTACTTTTGCTAGTTATCAAATAACTAGCAGGTACGCTCGGCACTTTTCCGGCCCAGCGTACCTGGTTTTCAATTGGCGGCGGATGCGAAAGGAATCAATGGGAGTCGGTAAGGAGAGAAAGCTTATGTTTGCTGCTGCCGATATCCCATTGATTCCTATGGGAACGTCTACACCTAACACCCTAACATGTACCCCGAGTCTAAACACCCCTAATCTACCCCCCCTACACCGCTGCCACCTACTTTATACTTATTAACCCCTAAACCACCGCTCCCGGACCCCGCCACAACTAAATGAAGTGTTTAACCCCTAAACCGCCACTCCTGGACCCCGCCGCCACATTATATTTATTAACCCCTAATCTGCCACCCCCTACACCGACGCAACCTACATTATATTTATTAACCCCTAATCTGCCCCCCCACACCTCCGCTATCTACATTATATTTATTAACTCCTAATCTGCCCCCCTATACTGCCGCCACTATATTAAATGTATTAACCCCTAAACCTAAGTCTAACCCTAACCCCCCTAACTTAAATATAATTTAAATTAATCTAAATAAATATTCCTAGCATTAAATAAATTATACCTATTTAAAACTAAATACTTACCTATAAAATAAACCCTAAGATAGCTACAATATAACTAATAGTTACATTGTAGCTATCTTAGGGTTTATTTTTTTTTACAGGCAACTTTGTATTTGTTTTAACTAGGTACAATAGATATTAAACAGTTATTAACTATTTAATAACTACCTAGTTAAAATAAATACAAATTTACCTGTAAAATAAAACCTAACCTAAGTTACAATTACACCTAACACTACACTATAATTAAATTAATTACCTAAACTAAATACAATTAAATAGAATTAAATAAAATTAAATAAAATTATCTAATGTACAAAAAACAAACAAACACTAAATTACAGAAAATAATAAAATAATTTCAAGAATTTTAAACTAATTACACCTAATCTAATCCCCCTAATAAAATAAAAAAGCCCCCCAAAATAATAAAAAAGCCCTACCCTATACTAATTTTACAAATAGCCCTTAAAAGGGCCTTTTGCGGGGCATTGCCCCAAATTAATCAGCTCTTTTACCTGTAAAAAAAAGTACAATACCCCCCAACATTAAAACCCACCACCCACACACCCAACCCTACTCTAAAACCCACCCAATACCCCCTTAAAAAACACTAACCCCTTGAAGATCACCCTACCTTGAGACGTCTTCACCCAACCGGGCCGAAGTCCTCAACGAAGCCGGGCAGAAGTGGTCCTCCAGACGGGCAGAAGTCTTCATCCAAGCTGGGCAGTAGAGGTCCTCCAGATGGGCAGAAGTCTTCATCCAGATGGCATCTTCTATCTTCATCCATCCGGCGGCTCCATCTTCAAGACATCTGACGCGGAGCCATCCTCTTCTTCCGATGTCTTCAAACTGAATGACGGGTTCTTTAAGTGACGTCATCCAAGAGGGCGTCCCTTCAATTCCGATTGACTGATAGAATTCTATCAGCCAATCGGAATTAAGGTAGAAAAAATCCTATTGGTTGATGCAATCAGCCAATAAGATTAAAGTTCAATCCTATTGGCTGATCCAATCAGCCAATAGGATTGAGCTTGCATTCTATTGGCTGTTCCAATCAGCCAATAGAATGCGAGCTATTTGTAATTTAGTATAGGGTAGGGCTTTTTATTATTATTTTTTTTTATTAGGGGGATTAGATTAGGTGTAATTAGTTTAAAAATCTTGTAATTATTTTATTATTTTCTGTAATTTAGTGTTTGTTTTTTTTGTACTTGGCAAGTTTGTATTTATTTTAACTAGGTAGACTAGTTAGTTAAAAATAGTTATTAAAATTTATCAGATATTTAAACTAATTACATCTAATCTAATAGCCCTATCAAAATAAAAAAGCCCCCACAAACTAAAAAAAAACCCTAGCCTAAACTAAACTTTCAATAGCCCATAAAAGGGCCTTTTTACGGGGCATTGCCCCAAATAAATCAGCTCTTTTACCTGTAAAAAAATACAAACAACCCCCAACAGTAAAACCCACCACCCACACAACCAACCCCCCAAATAAAATCCTAATTAAAAAAAAACTAAGCTCCCCATTGCCCTGAAAAGGGCATTTGGATGGGCATTGCCCTTAAAGGGCATTTAGCTCTTTCTCAGTGCCCAAACCCTAACCTAAAAATAAAACCCACCCAATAAACCCTTAAGAAAACCTAACACTAACCCCCGAAGATCCACTTACAGTTTTTGAAGACCCAACATCCATCCTCAATTAATCCGGCAGAAGTCCTCAACGAAGCAGCAGAAGTCTTCATCCAACCGGGCAGAAGTCTTCCTCCAGACAGCATCTTCTATCTTCATCCATCCAGCGCGGAGCAGGTCCATCTTCAAGACATCCGGCGCGGAGCATCCTCTTCTTACGACGACTCTTCCAGAATGAAGGTTCCTTTAAATGACATCATCCAAGATGGCGTCCCTTGAATTCCGATTGGCTGATAGAATTCTATCAGCCAATCGGAATTAAAGGAGAAAAAATCCTATTGGCTGATACAATCAGCTAATAGGATTGAGCTTGCATTCTATTGGCTGTTCCAATCAGCCAATAGAATGCAAGCTCAATCCTATTGGCTGATTGTATCAGCCAATAGGATGTTTTCCCTTTTAATTCCAATTGGCTGATAGAATTCTATCAGGGAATTCAAAGGGACGCCATCTTGGATGACGTCATTTAAAGGAACCTTCATTCTGGAAGAGTTGTCGTAAGAAGAGGATGCTCCGCGCCGGATGTCTTGAAGATGGACCTGCTCCGCGCTGGATGGATGAAGATAGAAGATGCTGTCTGGAGGAAGACTTCTGCCCGGTTGGATGAAGACTTCTGCTGCTTCGTTGAGGACTTCTGCCGGATTCATTGAGGATGGATGTCGGGTCTTCAAAAACTGTAAGTGGATCTTCGGGGGTTAGTGTTAGGTTTTCTTAAGGGTTTATTGGGTGGGTTTTATTTTTAGGTTAGGGTTTGGGCACTGAGAAAGAGCTAAATGCCCTTTAAGGGCAATGCCCATCCAAATGCCCTTTTCAGGGCAATGGGGAGCTTAGTTTTTTTTTCTTGAAGATGGACCAGCTCCGCCCTGGATGGATGAAGAAATAAGATGCCATCTGAATGAAGACTTCTGCCCGGTTGGATGAAGACTTTTGCCCAGTTTGAAGAAGACTATTTTGATAGGGTTATTAGATTAGGTGTAATTAGTTTAAATATCTGATCATTTCTTTTATTATTTTGTGTTATTTAGTGTTGTTTTTTTTGTATTTTAGGTAATTGTATTTAATTTATGTAATTGATTTAATTGTAGTGTAAGGTTAGGTTTTAGTGTAAGGCAGGTTAGGTTTTATTTTACAGGTACATTTGTATCTATTCTAGCTAGGTAGTTAGTAAATAGTTTATAACTATTTAGTAACTATTCTACCTAGTTAAAATAAATACAAACTTGCCTGTAAAATAAAAATAAACCCTAAGCTAGCTACAATGTAACTATTAGTTATTAATGATGTCGCAAATTGTTCGCCGGCGATGTTCGATCTGCCCCCTATTCGTCATCATTGAGTAAACTTTGACCCTGTACCTCACAGTCAGAATACACATTGCAGCCAATCAGCAGCAGACACTCCCTCCCAGACCCTCCCACCTCCTGGACAGCATCCATTTTAGATTCATTTGGAAGCTGCATTCTTAGTGAGAGGAGGGAGAGTGTAGCTGCTGCTGATATAATAGGGAAATCAATAGCTAGGCTAGTGTATTCAGTGTCCACTACAGTCCTGAAGGACTCATCTGATCTCTGCTGTAAGGACAGCACCCCAAAAAGCCCTTTTTAGGGCTAGAACATCAGTCTGCTTTTTTTTTTTCCTGTGTAATCTAATTGCAGTTGCCTGCCTGCCAGCGTGTGTGTCAGGCTTACAGCGTATACTGTGCCCACTTGCCCAGTGCCACCACTCATATCTGGTGTAACAGGAGTGTACATTTAAAAAAAACAAAACTTTTTTGACTGTGAAATAATAGCAGACAGCTGCCAGTACCCAAGATGGCCGCCAATAAGGCAGATGGGGAGGGTTAGAGAGCTGTTTTGGGGGGGATCAGGGAGGTTGGGGGCTAAGGGGGGATGCTACACCACAGCATATGTAAATATGCTAAAAAAAATGTAATTTTTTTTTAAAAACCTTTTATTTTAGTACTGGCAGACTTTCTGCCAGTACTTAAGATGGCGGGGGCAATTGTGGGGTGGGGGAGGGAAGGGAGCTGTTTGGGAGGGATCAGGGGGTCTGATGTGTCAGGTGGGAGGCTTATCTCTACACTAAAGCTAAAATTAACCCTTTTTTATGGCCATATGGGTAACCAGTTTTTTGTTCCTCAGACTATTAATTTATGTTAAAAAAAAGCGCTGTGGAATCTGTTGGCGCTCTACAAATAACCAATAATAATAAAAAATAACCCTGCAAGCTCCCTACAAACTACCTAATTAACCCCTTCACTGCAAGCCATAATACACGTGTGATGCGCAGCAGCATTTAGCGGCCTTCTAATTACCAGAGAGCAACGCAAAATCATATATGTCTGCTATTTCTGAACAAAGGGGATCCCAGAGAAGCATTTACAACCATTTGTGCCATAATTGCACAAGCTGTTTGTAAATAATTTCAGTGAGAAACCTAAAATTGCGAAAAAATTAAAAGTTTTTTTTAAATTTGATCGCATTTGGCGGTGAAATGGTGGCATTAAATATACCAAAATGGGCCTAGATCAATACTTTGGGTTGTCCACTACACTACACTAAGCTAAAATTAACTCTACAAGCTGCCTACATGCTCCCTAATTAACCCCTTCACTGCTGGGCATAAAACACGTGTGGTGCGCAGTGGCATTTAGCAGCCTTCTAATTACCAAAAAGCAAAACCAAAGCCATATAAGTCTGCTATTTTTGAACAAAGGGAATCCCAGAGAAGCATTTACAACCATTTATGCAATAATTGCATAAGTTGTTTGTAAATAATTTCTGTGAGAAACCTAAAGTTTGTGAAAAAGTGAACAATTTTTTTTTATTTGATCGCATTTGGCGGTGAAATGGTGGCATGAAATATACCAAAATGGGCCTAGATCAATACTTTGGGTTGTCTACTACACTACACTTAAGCTAAAATTAACTCTACAAGCTGCCTACATGCTCCCTAATCAACCCCTTCACTGCTGGGCATAAAACATGTGTGGTGTGCAGTGGCATTTAGCAGCCTTCTAATTACCAAAAAGCAACGCCAAAGCCATATAAGTCTGCTATAATGGCATGTCTGGCACACAGTGTTGGGGCAAGGGTCCATCTGACCACTGATACCTGGTCTGCAAAGCATGGTCAGGGCAGGTATATCACCTACACTGCGCACTGTGAAGCGGGCGTAACCCTTACACGTAACCCTTACACTACCTGATCGATACAACATCATACCTGATGTTTTAAAGCACGTTATTCCAAACAATTTAGGAATGTTAGGTGATTTATGCCCTTTATGGATTAAAACCAGACTCTGCATCAACTATGTAATTTTCCATGGGAGTTTTGCCATGGATCCCCCTCCGGCATGCCACAGTCCAGGTGTTAGTGCCCTTGAAACAACTTTTCCATCACTATTGTGGCCAGAAAGAGTCCCTGTGGGTTTTAAAATTCGCCTGCCTATTGAAGTCTATGGCGGTTTGCCCGGTTCGCGAACTTTTGTGGAAGTTCGAGTTCTCCGTTCACGAACCCAAATTTTTAGGTTTGCGACATCACTATTAGTTATATGTAGCTAGCTTAGAGTTTATTTTACAGGTAAGTATTTAGTTTTAAATAGGAATTATTTAGGTAATAATTGTAAGTTTTATTTAGATTTATTTTAATTATATTTAAGTTAGGGGGTGTTAGGGTTAGACTTAGGTTTAGGGGTTAATACATTTATTATAGTGGCGGCGACATTGGGGGCAGCACATTAGGGGTTAATAAATGTAGGTAGGTGGTGGCGATGTTAGGGGCAGCAGATTAGGGGTTAATAATATTTAACTAGAGTTTGTGATGCGAGAGTGCGGCGGTTTAGGGTTTAATATGTTTATTATAGTGGAGGCGATCGCGGCAGATTAGGGGTTAATAAATGTAATGTAGGTGTCGGCGATGTCGGGGGCGGCAGATTAGGGGTTAATAAGTGTAAGATTAGGGGTGTTTAGACTCAGGGTTCATGTTAGGGTGTTAGGTATAGACATAACTTTTATTTCCACATAGGAATCAATAGGGCTGCGTTACGGAGCTTTACGCTGCTTTTTTGCAGGTGTTAGACTTTTTTTCAGCTGACTCTCCCCATTGATGTCTATGGGGAAATCGTGCACGAGCACGTAAAACCAGCTCACCGCGGCTTTCAGCAGCGCTGGTATTGGAGTATGGTATGGAGCTCAATTTTGCTCTATGCTCACTTCTTGCCTTTTAACGCCGGGTTTTTATAAAACTGTAATACCAACGCTGTAGGGAAGTGAGCGGTGCAATAACTTGCAAGTTAGTACAGAGCAGCTCTTACCACAAAACTTGTATATATATATATATAAATAAAAAAATGAGCACTCTCGCCACAACAGCAAACGCCAGGGTGCCAACGGTTGAATACAATAGGTAAGAGGCGGCACTCACTGGTCTTTCCAAAGTGTACTTTAATAGAACAAAGTGACGTTTCGGGGGACACACTCCCCTTCCTCAGACAAGGAAGGGGAGTGTGTCCCCGAAACGTCACTTTGTTCTACTAAAGTACACTTTGGAAAGACCAGTGAGTGCCGCCTCTTACCTATTGTATATATCATTACACTCTGAGTATTTTACATGATATATATTTAAATTAACAGTTATTCAGAGGCATTCCACCCTATTTAAAGTAATTGATATATATTATTTGAAGCTATGTTTTTATTGCTATTGTTTCACTGCTAAACTGCTTAGTTTTAAAGGGTCATGAAACCCAAACAAATGATTTCATGGTTCTGATAGCTAAAACTTTTTAAACAACTTTCCATTTTACTTCTGTTGTAAATGTTGCTTCATTCTTTTAGTATATTTTATTGAAGAAGCAGCAATGCACTCCTGGGAGCTATCTGAACAAGTTTGTAAGCCAATAAAAATGGGTATACAAGTTTAGCCACCAATCAGCAGCTAGCTCCAAGCTTCTGAGCCTATCTAGATATGCTTGGTAATAAAGGATACCTAGAGAATGAAGAAAATTAGATAATAGAAGTAAATTGAAAAGCTGTATTCTCTATCTGAATCATGGAAGACAAATTTTAGGTTTCATGCCCCTTCAACTCTCAGCCCTTTTCTGTCCCCGCAAATAACCTGTGTTGCATTGGCCCCGATATTCAAAGCATTGACAGACTGTTGCGAAACTGTCTTATTGGCCTCGTCAGCCTTGCAGGGGTATTCAAAGAAAAGGGGTGTGTCTGAGCAATGCCGGCGAGAGGTGATGTCTCTCCCATAGAAGTCAATGGGGGCGATGTCACCACCCGCAGCGGACCGGGGTTTAATTCCAGTCTCGCACTGAGTTCCAGGAGCCCGGCTATGCTGCCCCCCGGGGGTCAGCTGTTGAGGTTTAGCACATCTGTGTGACACATTATTTAATAGTTGATTATAATTTTAGCGACATAGTTATAATGGGGAGGTTTATTAGTTAGTATAGGGAAGTATTTTTCTTACAGTAGGCAGTATGTGAGAGTTAGCTGGAGCATTCCCGAAGAGTGTCGGTTAGACATAACATAAGTGTAGCTGATATTAGGGACTTGGCTGGGCGTTCTGGGGGGTGTAGGTTAGGCATGACTTAGGCGTAGGCGGCCAGGGGAAGTTAGCTGGGCAGTGCAGGGGGAGTGTGGATTAGCTGTGACGCAGGTGTAGGCACTTGGTTAGAGGTAGGGAAGTGGAGCAGGTAGGAGTGTAGCTTAGCTGTGACATAGTTATAGGCGTTCAGGGGGAGTTAGTGTGGTATGCTAGTGGGAGTAGCCTACACTTTGCTTTGGATACATTGACACAAGATCATATGTTCAATATGTTTGTCTCGCTAGCTATCAGTTGCCGAGACTACATCACCTGAGCTATTTAGTGTAGGTTTAAATAAACTTAGGTCCCCACGGCAATATTTGAAGTGTGCCAACACTGAACCTAATTTTAGTTTCAGTGAGCGCACTGTTTGCAGCATTTAAGCACACTTCAAATAGGGCCCCCCGCAGTAAAATGCAGACAAGTGGCGATGTGGGCAGTGATGTAATGCTCCCATTGATTTCTAAGTGAGAGACAATGCCACTCAATGACATTGCTCGGACATACCCCTTTTTTTAGAATATTTCAACAGAACGTTGGGCTGCGATGCAGACAAGGCCATCAAAGCAGTCTCCCAATGGTGTGTTGATGCTTTTAACATAGGGGCCTCTGTCTGTCTGTCTCTTTCTGTCTGTCTGCCTCTCTCTCTGTTTATCTGCCTCTCTATCTCTCTCTCTGGCCCCAATGTTCAAAACATCGACATTCCGACGAGAAACTGCCTTACTTGTCTCGCTCACCTAGCAGTAGGTCGATCTGTCATCAGTGCCAGCGAGCGGCGATGTCTCTCCCCTAGAAGTCAATTGGAGTATGATGTCACCACCTGCATTTCCGACATTGCTGCTTGTCGAAGTTTTGCTGTGGCCGGGTGAGGATATTTTAAGTGGGCCTACACAGCGGAGACAGTGCTCTCACTGAAACTAAAAATAGTTTAATTATAGTCACATTCCAAATATTGCATGTGGGACCTAAGTTTTACTACACCTATTCTAACTACCTCAGGCGATGTAGTCTCGACAGCTGAAAGCTGTCAAAACAAACATGGCCACTACCCTCCTGGCAACCTGCACTTCACTGATTAGAACATATTGCACTGGTGCAGGCTAATCCCAGTAGCATGCCCCGTTAATTCCTCCTGAAAGCCTATAACTATGTCATACCTAAGCTACACTCCACCTGTACCGCCTCACTACCTCCCACTGACTGCCTACACCTATGTCAGAGCTAAACTACACTCCCACTGCACCACCCAGCTAACTCCCCCTGACCGCCTACACTTATGTCATGCCCAACCTACACATGCCTGGAACACACAGCTAAGTCTCTAATACCACCTACACTTACGCAATGACTAACCTACACTCCCTTTGAACACCCCTGCTAACTCCCACACACTGCCTACAATCTGTCATGATCTGTTGTATAACCGCTCAAGAGACAGACCTTTGGGGCAGTGGTAGAGAATAGCAGACACCGACCCCTGACCCGGGGAAGAGTATCCTGGATGTGGATTTTTGAAATTCTGATTTTAAAAGTTACAAGTAGTTAACCACCAGCTCATCTTAAAAGGGGTGCTGATTGAGCAGGGTGCAAAGGATCATGTCACCCTTTTAGTATGTTTTCAGCAATTTGATGAGGCACCTAGGGATACCCCTTGTTTGTAGTTATTAACCGATCCCCTGCACCCTGTTCAATCAGCACCCCTTTTAAGAAGCAGCAGAATGGGGCTCAGTTCTAGTCCAGCACTGAGTTCCAGGAGCCTGGCTAGGCCTGCAAGGTTTTGCAGGCCCTCCGGTGGTTGGCTGCAGGCGTTTTCGCGCATCTCTGTGACTCATCATTTAAATATTGATTATAATTTTAGCGAAATAGCTCCTATAGTTATACCACATCTCCTTGGTGTTTATCACATCTCCTTGATAAAATATGCATTGTCATGTACAATGAAGATTATTTAAAGTATTGTAGATATCGTACAAGGTATTTAATGGATGCTTGCTATTATTTCAAACATATATATTTGAAAATATATGTTTAAGTTTAAAATAATAGAAAGCATCATTAAATACCTTTTACTTTATAGATATATAAAATGCTTTAAACAATATGCATTGTACATGACTATGTATATCATTTACACATTGACCACTATACTCCCATAACCTAAAACTAACTGTAAAAACTAAGGTCCTACACATTAATATTTAATAATTAAAAGGTTGCAGTTATGTAGAATGCAGATTATCTAAATATTTGCATATAAATTAAAATGTAATTATTGTTGCTTGTTGTGTTTATTATTTGATATTAATACAGTATAATTAATATTATAGTTCTACATAACTGCATGTCTGTTATGTAAAAATATAATTTAATGGTACTGACTACTATAACATAAATATAAATTAACCTATATATCTATGTTATCACTAATAAACACAACAAGCTAACATAAATACATGTATGTATATGCAATACTTAAAACATTATACAATATAAATGAATAACAGTTTAAATATTGAATTTCAATGCAAGGTCTAACTACATTATATCTACAATGTTTGAAATAAAATGCATGGTCATTTATAATGCATATTAGTTTAAGTATTGGATATAAATTCTAATAATCCTTTTCTATTGGATGAATAGAATTTAAAATTAAAATATTTCTTACTATTGGCTGATTTAAAGGGACTGACTAATTTGACAGATTATAAAGTGGGGTAAGGAAAGCAAAAAATAGTAATAAGCATGTGCTCACTATTGTGGAGCAGAGGTGTTTGTTAAAACTTAAAAAAATAATAAGATACACTAAGTTGAAAGATACAACTGAAAGATAGTTTACACACAAACTTAATAATTGTTAAGCAGGTAATATAAACAGAATAATTGAAAATATAACTTTTAATAGGTTATTATCGATTAAAATAATGAAATGCAATCCTTTTACAATTGCATTAACATTCAAAAACAGGTTAAAAAGACATAGAGATAGCCTGGAAATTAAAGTAGTAATAGCTTCTCTAATATTCTTCTAAATATTTATATATCTATACAGTATGTTACAAGCATTAAATCATTGTGAATATATTGTCACAGGTTGTTAGCAAGGTTCTATATATACACCTATCTGGAGGTATCAAGCCTAGAAACAACCCTAATCTTAGGCTAAACTCCTTCTGGGAGCTCAATTACATTTAGCACTGTCTAATATTGCAAAGAGACCATAGCGAACAGACTGGATTAGATTATAACAATAAGGCTAAACTCAAGCAGATTAAAAATTGGAAACAAGTACTCCCAGTGTAGCTTGTTTTGCAATGTTTTTTCAGAGCGGGGGCCCATCTTTGAATGTGAATGCTGTTTTAAGAGCACACTAATCTCTCCTTCATATGATGCTTGGTTAAAGAGGAAGATAGTTATTCACCAGAACGCTGTCAATCGTTTATGATCATCACATGCGTCAGAGTCAGACGCCTCTATGTCAGACTCAGACCCCAATTTTGACCCTGCCATATGCTCAGATACATCATTAGATACAGTTTCAACTGATAGTGATGTATCTGTGGCTGCTAGCCCCCCTGCCAGAAGGAAACGTGTTGCTCCTGCTGCCATTGCTGCAGAAGGGTGGGTAACACCTCATCACCAGAGGCCAGATCTCCCACCCTTCACAGCAAATCCTGACATCAATGTGAATGTGGCAGGATTTAGCCCCCAACAGTTTATGGAGGTGTTTCTGGGCAATGATGTATTGGGGAACATTGTCGCCCCAAACACATTTATATGCCCATCAGTTCCATGCTGCAAAGCCTGACTCATATTTGGCAAGCAGTAATGGGCCCCCATCAATGTGCCAGAATTTAAAAAATTTTGGGCATTGACTATGCTGACAGGCATAATAAATAAACCCTCCATCCGCTCCTACTGGAGCAGTAACCCCATCTGCTCTACTCCCATTTTCTCCCAGTGTATGTCGAGGAAGAAGTATGAAATGATTCTACATTTCCTGCACTTCATCAACAACAGCCTGTGCCCCCTAGGGAGCATACCCAGTTTGACAGGCTGTATAAAATCCGCCCCCTGATTACCCACTTTGGTCAGTGTCGGCTCCAAGGGGGGGCATTGATGGGCAATGCCCGCCCAAATGGAATGCTGTGACCCCTTCCCTCGGCAGGTGAGGCTGTGGTTAAATGAAGAGAAATAGTTTTTAATACACTAATTATTAATTAAGTGTATGAGCTGCGAGAGCTAGTGCCACCAAGTGGTGCTGCTTAAGCTCCTCATGGCCCATACGCTCCCATATAGAGGCTTCTCCTGTCTAAGCAGCCTCAGGACTCGGGAGCCAATCAAGTCTTCTCACTCAGTCAGTGATATGCATCACTCTTGTGGAGACTGGAGGAGGCGTGTTTTATGCTGGCGCAGGATAGCTAAGCTCACATGTGACATTAGTGTGAACGTGACGGAAGGTGCTGAGAGAACTTAGGACCTGTGACTTGTCCTGCCTGCCCCTGGAGGAGACTGACTTACCATATTGCCACTGACTAAACTGGTTACGGTTACGGGGTAAGTACACTAGTACTTACTTAGAAGTAGTTAAAGAAAATTCCCTTCCCTATTCGAATCATAAGCCTGCCAGTCAGTAGTCGGCTCCAGTCCAGCTCCAGTCAGTATTCATCTGAACTGCAGCCAACCAAATTTCAAAAGATGATCAAATCATCTATTGAAATTTGGATGGCTGCCTGGCTGCAGATGAACACTGGAGCTGAAGAAGGATCAGACTCCTCCTGACCGGCCGACTTGCAGATGTGTGATGGCTATTCCAGTTATATTCTTCTATTCTTCTATTCTTAATTGTGTCTGTTTTTATTTATTTATTGCAGGTAAAGCAGGAGTTTTATGTAACAAAACTTTTCCTTTACCTGCAATAAATAAAAACAGAGAAAGACACAATTCAGAAGAGAAAGAATATAACTGTTAATGTTATAGCTGTCACGCATCCGCATACGAGATCAGATGGAGTTGATTCTTAAATTCTCTTTAGGGTGCATTTGCCAGTAAACAGTATGAGAGTTGATTAAGCATAGACAGTGTTTATTAGACACTGAATATAAAGGGTACATTATTTACACCGAGGGGCTACTTTTACTTTAAAATATAACATTTATTTAGATAATTAAGTAAGTGAATGAAAGATTATTGAGTAATATCCATAGCTCTCCAACAGTTATATAAAGATAACTGCAAGCACTAAATGCATCTATTAGTATGTTAAGACGTATTTGTAAGACGCATCTGTAAGACAATACATTCAAACTCACAGGTGCATGTGCCAGTATGTCTTGGTGTGTATGTATGTGCATCTTTAAAAAATAAATATACAGGTGCATGTGCCAGTATATTATTATGGTCGGTGTATGTATGTGCATCTTTAATCCCTTAATGACCGACGTTGTACGCCCTCACAAAAAATACCATTAACGACCGAGGATGTACGACATACGGCGTCGGTCTTGGAAAGCAGTGGAAGCGATCCTGAAAAAGTGAGGGGGGAGGTAAGTGCAATAAAAAAGGATCTGGGAGGGGGTGGCGGGTTAGTCTTTGGGGGGGGGGAAGCTACACTACAGAATTTTTTTTTAAAAAAAATAATCATTTTTTTGTAAACTTGGTACTGACAGACAGCGGCCAGTACCCAAGAAGGCTCCCAATAAGGTAGAGGGGGATGGTTAGAGAGCTGTTGGGGGGGGATCAGGGAGGTTGGGGGCTAAGGGGGGATCCTTCACAGCAACATATGTAAATATGCTTAAAAAAAAGAGCTACCTTTTATTTTAGTACTGGCAGACTTTCTGCCAGTACTTCAGATGGCAGGGACATTTGTGGGGTGGGGGAGGGAAGAGAGCTGTTTGGGAGGGATCAGGTCTGATGTGTCAGGTGGGAGGCTGATCTCTACACTAAAGCTAAAATTAACCCTGAAAGCTCCCTACAAGCTACCTAAGTAACCCCTTCACTGCTAGACATAATACACGTGTGATGCACAGCGGCATTTAGAGGCCTTCTGATTACCAAAGCAACGCCAAAGCCATATATGTCTGCTATTTCTGAGAAAAGGGGATCCCAGAGAAGCATTTACAACCATTTATGCCATAATTGCACAAGTTGTTTGTAAATAATTTCAGTGAGAAACCTGACCTTTTCTGTCGTCAAGCTCCGGCCCCTTAAACCCCACGAAACACCCCCATACCATCCTTCCAACAACCACCCTCATAAATAACAGACAACAGACTTAGCTTTGGTACAAATTGGCCGCAGCCCTTTATTCAATAAAACTTTGTAAAAACTTTAATAACTCGATAAATAAAAGTGCAAATAACTGTAAACATTTTACACATCAACCAACAGCGGTGCTAGTCCTTCTTGATTTCCATATCTTTTAACTATGGCCGTAATTCCTTTTACTGGACCCAACCGTGCAAGTGGTTGGGCCCGTCAGCGATCATCCATATAAGTTTCTAAGGAACCCCGTGCCCTTAGAAACCCCCATCTTGAATTCCCCCATGGGAATGCAAAATACCACCACACTTAACCATTGGCCATAATTGTTCTGTAATTTAAGGGCTAGCACCCCCGCCTTCCAACTGCGACAAAAACCTAAAATGACAAATAAAAAACACGCCTCTCACACAA
The DNA here is from genome assembly GCF_027579735.1 of Bombina bombina. Lineage (NCBI taxonomy): Eukaryota > Metazoa > Chordata > Amphibia > Anura > Bombinatoridae > Bombina > Bombina bombina. The sequence continues at coordinate 1,541,675 of NC_069502.1, forward strand.
ATATCAGGGACGGGTGGGAGGGAGATGTTTTCTCAACTCCTACAAATATCAATCTGCTGGTTTTCCCGCTCAGCCCACATCTTTAGCACTTTGCCTACAGCTCCTCCTATAGCACCTCCTACCTCATACAGGGCCTCTTCCTCCCCAGGTCAAAGCTCCCTCTATCTATGCTTCGCCCCGCCTCCAGGAGCCACTTGACCTTTTATGTCGTCAAGCTCCGGCCCCTTAAACCCCACGAAACACCCCCATACCATCCTTCCAAAAACCACCCTCATAAATAACAGACAACAGACTTAGCTTTGGTACAAATTGGCCGCAGCCCTTTATTCAATAAAACTTTGTAAAAACTTTAATAACTCGATAAATAAAAGTGCAAATAACTGTAAACATTTTACACATCAACCAACAGCGGTGCTAGTCCTTCTTGATTTCCATATCTTTTAACTATGGCCGTAATTCCTTTTACTGGACCCAACCGTGCAAGTGGTTGGGCCCGTCAGCGATCATCCATATAAGTTTCTAAGGAACCCCGTGCCCTTAGAAACCCCCATCTTGAATTCCCCCATGGGAATGCAAAATACCACCACACTTAACCATTGGCCATAATTGTTCTGTAATTTAAGGGCTAGCACCCCCGCCACCGACTGGCCTGACGCCTCAGCCCAGTCCCGCCAACCCTCCAACCGCACACAGTGCCTCCTTAAAATTAAAGATAAACAGCTGCAGACCAAAGTCATTCAAATGCACCCCATCGGGCAGATAGAACTCACCCAATCCAACCTCAGCTAAGTCTGAGTAGTCCACCACCACACCAAGTCTCTGCACAAATGCCCCCATGATCCTATTTACTAGACCCCATGAGCCGTCGATTAACATCCCCTTGACAAATTTTTAAGCATTCAACACTTAAAGAATACACAGACACCTTATGTTTGAAAAAAAAAAAAAAATACTGGCCACAGCCCGTTTAGTAAATAACAAGTTTAAAAGACACCAAATACATAACTCCTTAACCATGTAAACTCAGCCAACTATGAAGATGCTAGCTCCCAAACTTAATTCACTAACCTCCATTTACTTGTTGACCGGGCCGTATATAAATTCACCTGGACTTAAATAAGCCCGTTATTTCTTTACAAACCCCAAGCTCCAAGGAACCCCGTGTCCAAGAAGCTACTTAACCTGCTCGCCCACCCCATGGGGAGGCTAACCCACCACACATTGCACTCCACGCATAAGGCTGCAACCAGCTTGTTCAGCTCCTGCCTCCTGGTAAGGCCATAATGGAGCCATTCCATCCCCCAACCAATCTCGTAACCATGGTAGACCATACAACGGTTAAAACCCTGGAAAAGCTCCCAAAAAACTTCCCCACACCACCTTAATCTTACTCACCAGGCTTCCCCGAGTCAACCAAAATCATTACCCTGGCCTGGACCACTAGTACCCCCCTATACTGGAACAATTCAGCGTAAACCACCACCGGCGGCAACATGCAAGCCAATATGGGGGCCCCGTACTCCAAACCCTCCAATAGTATTGCTGCTTATCAAAAAACCCAGGCTGGAGGCCCTCCTTCTCAACCAGAGCCACACACCAGGGACAAATAATAATAAATCGGCCCACTACCCACATGTTTACCAGACCTACGACAATCTGAACGGAACAACCATAAACAAATGAAACACCCAAAATACTAGACACCCTCCAACAAAAGAGCCTAGAATAACCTCCACTTACCCACACCTTTTGCCACCAAACTCCCTACAGCAGCTTCAGTGGCTGCCCAAATTCTCAAGGAAAATGAACACTTTGAAACCGTGGTAGCCACGTGCCACATAACCCAGCCATATATCCCAGGTGACAAATCAGCAGGAGTCCCATCCTCCACAACCCTTGTAGCAAAAACCCCAACACCTGAATTGACACCATCTCCAATGCCCCTAACTTAAATCAATCCATTCCATTCCGCTCAAAATTTTATCATAGGTGAACCCCGTTTTCGTGCTACTGAAGCCACACCGGGAATACTCTCCCTACTCCGTTCGCCCATGGCGAGAACTCCAAGGAGCGATGCCACCAGAAATTCGAAAATGCAATGGCCAGTGAGTTATAAAACCAGGGATGTGCATTGCTCCCATCAACCCATGGAAACACAGCCATAGCAATCCAACTGCCCTCAACAATTCAATGACCGTGTGATTAGGGGTGGGGGGGGGGAGCAGATACTATGTCCCTGCTGACACCACCCCCCAGTTGTCAGTGTGGACAACACTGACCCGTACTCAAACATGGCCACCAGCACTGGAATAACTCAAGAAAACTAAATCATCACCCATTCTACCCTTTCCATTTTGCTGGACATTTAGGCGTGCACTAAAAGGACCACATCTCCGTCTGTAATCCCACCTTTGACCCCCAGTGCTCTGCACTCCATTATAACAAACATAATAGTAAAACTAAGAACATAATCACTGATGGCAGGCCTTCCAACTTATCAATGCTAGGGATCCCCACAATCTTCAGCCATTCTATAACATCATCCCTGATGCATGACAGGCAAGGGTATTGGCAGGCCAGGCAAATAGAAACCCATACAGGATAACAAGTATCACCTTTGCTCCTTTATGGCTCATTCACGTACATGAACCAGCTGATTCCATGTATTAAAGTGGACATATACCGGTGTCTTTATCTTATCTGCAGGTATAATCAGATCTCATTACTGTATCACATTGTGTACATATACATGTGTCTGTATCTTATATCTGTAGGTATAATCAGACCTCATTACGTTATCACACTGTGTACATATACATGTGTCTTTTTCTTATATCTGTAGGTATAATCAGATCTCATTACTGTATCACATAGTGTACATATACATGTGGCTTTATATGAGATCTGTAGGTATAATCAGATCTCATTACTGTATCACATTGTGTACATATACATGTGTCTTTATGTTATATCTGTAGGTATAATCAGATCTCATTACTGTATCACATTGTGTACATATACATGTGTCTGTATCTTATATCTGTAGGTATAATCCGATCTCCTTACTGTATCACATTGTGTACCTAGTGGCCACAAACTGATCCCAATACTTGTATAGAACAATGTGAAATTAACACTTTATTACCCCATCTCCTCCTTACCCCACTGGGAGTGCAATGTCCACTACAAGCTATGTCAACACAGTTTGGCCTTGATGCCAAATCTAAGGATGGTTGGGTATACTATAGTGGAATTACCCTTTTACATCAACCTATATAAGGGTAATTGAAATACTTGTGACAATTCAATACATCCCACCAGGCAGAGTGGACCCCTGGGAAAACCACAGGTGGAAAACACCCTGAGTAAAAATGTCCCTTCAAGATAAAAGTATGTTAAATACTACCAATAGGACCCGACGCCGACACGGAAATCCCCTCACCAGAGGAAATACCACAATCATATTAGTGATCTCAAAACAGTAAATTCATAGTTGCAATGCAAGATCCGAGTATCCTCCGAAAGAGGGCGATATCCAATCGCCATACACATATATATATCATAGTATCCACATCATCAGGCATATGCAAAGCACCAACAGAGCTTGCAATGCTATAAAGTTAGTCTGAACCCAAGGTAATTTTTTAGAGATCAAAACTTTTAGAGGGTCTGCACAAAGTTTTACTGCTGCAGTCTACCCTTAGGAAGATGATGTACAACCCTCTTGGCTTATGCTAAAACTGTACCCTATTAGTGTCACATTATACTACCTAACATAAGTAATGGTGCCACCGACAGTGCTGTGACCCCTTTTGTAATGAAAGAGATTGTAACATATGAACTCCCGTACAATGAAAGAATACCCACCATATCATGACACACATCCTTCAGAGGAATAAATTGGAAAAAACCCTAGAGAATAATTCTCAAATGATAAATGATTGCATGGACCATTTGTCTAATGTATATATTAAATCCTATAAATTATAGAAATACATTTATATGACAACACATACACATGATTATATCCACCAAAGGAAAGAAAACATAAAATTATTTTAAAGGCACAGACTACATCATAATTTCCATTTTTTTTTAAAACAAACTAGATAATCCCTTACTTGTTCCCAAGTTTTGCAAAAAGCCAACTGGAATAAAATGTGTTACCTTTGTGATTATCTTATATCTAAACCTCTGCAGGCAGCTCCCTTATCTCAGTGCTTTGCCAGACATGCAGGTTGGCCACTCATTGCCAACTCCTAAATACCTCCACGGGAGTAAGCGCAATGTTATCTAAATGAAACCCAGTATGTAGGTCTGTCTAACTGTGTCAAACTTTCAAATTGCTCTGAGCCAAGAGGTGGTTCCAATAGTTTATAAAATTAGTTTGAGCCTACTTAGGTTTAGCTTTTCAACATTACCAACAAGGGAAAAAGGCAAATCCAATGATAAACTTCCACTAGAAAGTTGTTTAGAATTTCAAGCCACATCCAAATCAAGAAAATGCAATTATTTTGGCAAAACTAACCCTTAATGAGATTATAAGCAACATACAGCTAACCACCACTAGATGGCAGACAAAACAAATGAAATCTGAGAAAATAAGCAAAACTGTTCTAAGCCCTGAATGCAGAGCAGAGAGTGAAACCAGCACACCATGACAACAAGTAATAAAGTTAAACTGACACTGTATATAATATGTATATCCCCTTATAGATCCAAACCAACATGGAGATAAAAAACAACAAAAACGAAAAACTTCCCATCTGAAAGAGAAAACCTCCTGGTAGCATAGGGTAGCATATCCCATAAGGAATATCATCCACCTCCCCTTAATCAGCCACTGTTTTTATTTTACTAACTAAATGCAACAATATATACCCCCCACTGATCCAGCACAGAGCGATATCGCGCCAAAAAGGACCAGCGGCGGGAAGGTTAACCCCCGCCCCTGGATCTCACATAGCAAGTGCTCCCCATACAGTCAAGCACAATAAACCTGAAATATGTCCCATAACATTTAAGACAGTATGCAGCACCATGCCCAATGTAAATAAAATCCCCTACGACACGCACCCACATGCACAAGTATAGCAGCCAAAGTAATAAAAGCACTGCAATGGCAGCGAGTGTTTTTTATGGCACCCTGAGAATAAAAGGGGGCATGTATCCCACGTGTCAGTAACCAAACTGTAAGCTAGTGAGTACCAGGCAATCTAAGGGAAAAGAGGGGAGTTCAAGCATACTCCAACTGTAACAACAAGCAGAGCTGCATGAAATCAATTAGGAGCCGTTGCAGTCACTGGCCCCTCAGTTAAACAGCGCTGTATCTCCATAAAGGCATATGGTCTGTGCAGCCCTAATGCCCCCAGAGTCACTACTGCAAATACTGGTGTACCTCTATCACATATTCAAACACCCCAAATCCTCAGACTGCAAATACTGGTGTACCTCTATCACATATTCAAACACCCCAAATCCTCAGACTGCAAATACTGGTGTACCTCTAGCACATATTCAAACACCCCAAATCCTCAGCTGCAAATACCCGTGTTCTATGTCCCAGCACTAACAACCCCATGCACGCCACTAACATTCTCTTACCGCTCTCAGTCTGCTGCTCCAAACTAATCCTGTGAGAGACAACACAGACTCTCTAGTGCTGCAAAGGCTGACACTGCAGATTGCCAGATTCAAGCACGGACCCAGTGCAGGGAAAACCCCCTCCTCATTAGAGACAATAAATACCTCGCATACCAACTCAGCAGTTGAATGGAAGCAAACTGTCAAATGTCCCCTTATCAGTCAGGCAATAAAGGCAGAAAATACATTACTGCCGTGCCTGTGAGGGGAATAAAAGCCAGTCACACTAATCTAAACTCTTCCAAATCAGATACTGTCCCCGAGCTCAAGGAGTGGGATTAACCCCTAATGTGCTTAAACCCTCTACCCATGAAGGATAAGCAATTACCTTAAGGGCTCCAGCTGCAGGGGCAGGACAGACAAGACAAAGCTTCTTGCTGTCATGAAGAAGATGTTTTCTCAACTCCTACAATAACAATCTGCTGGTTTTCCCGCTCAGCCCACATCTTTAGCACTTTGCCTACAGCTCCTCCTATAGCACCTCCTACCTCATACAGGGCCTCTTCCTCCCCAGGTCAAAGCTCCCTCTATCTATGCTTCGCCCCGCCTCCAGGAGCCACTTAACGTTTGTGAAAAAATTTGTGAAAAAGTGAACAATTTTTTTTATTTGACCGCATTTGGTGAAATGGTGGCATGAAATATACCAAAATGGGCCTAGATCAATACTTTGGGATGTCTTCTAAAAAAAAATATATACATGTGAAGGGTTATTCAGGGATTCCTGACAGATATCAGTGTTCCAATGTAACTAGCACTAATTTTGAAAAAAAGTGGTTTGGAAATAGCAAAGTGCTACTTGTATTTATTGCCCTATAACTTGCAAAAAAAAGCAAAGAACGTGTAAACATTGGGTATTTCTAAACTCAGGACAAAATTTAGAAACTATTTAGCATGGGTGTTTTTTGGTGGTTGCAGATGTGTAACAGATTGTGGGGTCAAAGTTAGAAAAAGTGTGTTTTTTTCCATTTTTTTCCTCATATTTTATAATTTTTTTTATAGTAAATTATAAGATATGATGAAAATAATGGTATCTTTAGAAAGTCCATTTAATGGCGAGAAAAACGGTATATAATATGTGTGGGTACAGAAAATGAGTAAGAGGAAAATTACAGCTAAACACAAACACCACAAAAATTTAAAAATAGCCTTGGTCCCAAACGGACAGAAAATGGAAAAGTGCTGTGGTCATTAAGAGGTTAAGAAAATATACAGGTGCATGTGCCAGTATATTATGTTGTATTTGTATGTGCATCTGTAAGACGATACACAGGTGCATCATGTGCCAGTATGTTATGGCATTTGTGTGTGCATTTATAAGACAACACACAGTTGCATGTGCCAGTATGCTGTAGTGTATGTATGTACATATGTAAGACAATAAACAGATGCATATGCCAGTATGCTATAGTGTATATGTGTGTATCAAATGTATTTCCAAAGTAATATACTAATGAGAGCTGTTGTCTAAAAACAAAGTAGGTGCCAGAATGTTCCTTTAATACTGGCATTGGCTATAATTTAAATATCAAGATGGCTACACTTTCCTGCAGAATATGTAAGACTCTCATACATGCTTTGTAAATGTGTGCCCCCTTGTGAAAAAAAAATGCCCCCCCCATTTCATGTGTTCTGGAGCCGACCCTGGTTTTGCTGCCAGGTTTGCAGAGGCTTATACACCTGGAAGGAATATATGTGTGAATGAATCCCTGATGAATTATAAGGGAAGGCTGGTATTCAAGCAGTATATTCCTTCCAAGCGCTCCAGATATGGAGTAAAGGTGTTTAAGCTCTGTGAAAGAGAGACTGGGTAAATTGAGGTCTTCCAAGTGAATGAGGGAAAGGATAGACATCTTGATCATCCAGGTTGCCTAGAACATATGGGAACCACTGGCAATGTGTATGAAAAATATCATAAAAAAAATGACTACCCAAAAGTTTGACAAACACTGGTGGTTGAATTAGTGCATGGAAAGTGTTAAAATACAATATTTTCAAATACCCTAGGTTGTCTACTTTTCAAAATTATAATGTTTGATGTAAATTACATTGGCTGGCTCCAGAAATGTCCCAAATAGGACATGGTTGCATGGGATGTGAAAATTCCAATTTGGAAAACTGGAATGCGCCCCTCTAAAATTAAGGCCTTTTAGCCCCCTGAGAACCCAACAAATCTATTCATGGGTGGTATCACTGTACTCAAGAGATGTGGTTGAATACATATTGAGGTGTCTTTTTGGCAGTAACACATAACAGGAACCGAGAATCCATGCCTAAAATACAATGGGTGTGAAAAATAGCACAAAACAATGACTGCCCAATAGTTTGACAAAGACTGGTGGTTGAATTAGTGCATGGAAAGTGTTAAAATACCAGCTTGTCAAATACCCTTGGGTGTCAACTTTTCAAAAATGTATGGTTTGATAAGGGTAAATTACATTGGCGGCTTCAGAAATGTCCCAAATAGGACATGGGTGCATGGGATCTGAAAATTCCAAGTTGGAAAACAGGAATGCGCCCCTCGAAAAATAAGGCTTTTAGCCCCCTGAGAACCCAACACATCTATTCATGGGTGGTATCACTGTACTCAGGAGTAGTGATGTTGCCAACAGATCGCCGGAGAACAGTTCCTGGCGACCTTAGCTTGTTCGCGTTCGCTGCGGCGGGCGAACATATGCAATGTTCGATCCGCCCCCTATTCGTCATCATTGAGGAAACTTTGACCCTGTATCTCACAGACTGCAGACACATCTCAGCCAATCAGCAGCAGACACTCCCTCCCAGACCCTCCAAGCTCCTGGGCAGCAGCCATTTTAGATTCATTATGATCCTGCATTCTTAGTGAGAGGAGTGATAGTGCTGCTGCTGGTGATTTTATAGGGAAATTGATAGCTAGGCTAGTGTATTCAGTGTCCACTACAGTCCTGAAGGACTCATCTGATCTCTACTGTAAGGACAGCACCCCAAAAAGCCCTTTTTAGGGCTAGAACTTCAGCCCAAAAAGCCCTTTTTAGGGCTAGAACTTCAGTCGTTATTTTTTTTTTTTTTTTGGTATCTAATTGCATTTGCCTGCCTGTCAGCCTGTGTGTGAGGCTCACAGCATATACTGTGATTAATTGCTCTGTGCCACCACTCATATCTGGTGTAACATTAGTGTAAATTTAAAAAAAAAAAAACTTTTACATCAGTTTGCTAGTGTAATCTATTTTAATTTTCCATCAGGCCTGTGTGTCAGGCTCACAGCATATGCTGTGATTAATTGCTCTGTGCCACCACTCATATCTGGTGTAACATTAGTGTAAATTTAAAAAAAAAAAAACTTTTACATCAGTTTGCTAGTGTAATCTAATTTCATTTTCCATCAGGCCTGTGTGTCAGGCCCACAGCATATACTGTGCCTAATTGCTCTGTTTTCCACCACTCATATCTGGTGTAACAATAGTGTAAATTTTTTAAAAAAAAACTTTTACATCAGTCTGCTAGTGTAATCTAATTTCAGTTGCCAGGCCAGCCTGCCACTGCCAGCCTTAGTGCCACCACTCATATCTTGTGTAACATTAGTGTAAATTTAAAAAAAAAATTTTTTTACATCAGTCTGCTTGTGTTATTTAATTTTAGTTGCCAGGCCAGCCTACCACTAGTGCCAGCCTGTGTGTCAGGCTCCCAGCATATACTGTGCCTACTTCCATCCTCAGTGCCACCACTCATATCTGGTGTAACATTAGTGTAATTTTTTTTTTTTTTTTTTTTTTTACATCAGTCTGCTAGTGTTATTTAACCCCTTAATGACCACATCACTTTTCCATTTTCTGTCCGTTTGGGACCAAGGCTATTTTTACATTTTTGAGGTGTTTGTGTTTAGCTGTAATTTTCCTCTTACTCATTTACTGTACCCACACATATTATATACCGTTTTTCTCGCCATTAAATGGACTTTCTAAAGATACCATTATTTTCATCATATCTTATAATTTACTATAAAAAAAATTATAAAATATGAGGAAAAAATGGAAAAAAACACACTTTTTCTAACTTTGACCCCCAAAATCTGTTACACATCTACAACCACCAAAAAACACCCATGCTAAATAGTTTCTAAATTTTGTCCTGAGTTTAGAAATACCCAATGTTTACATGTTCTTTGCTTTTTTTGTAAACTATAGGGCCATAAATACAAGTAGCACTTTGCTATTTCCAAACCATTTCTTTTCAAAATTAGCGATAGTTACATTAGAGCACTGATATCTTTCAGGAATCTCTGAATATCCATTGACATGTATATATTTTTTTTTAGTAGACAACCCAAAGTATTGATCTAGGCCCATTTTGGTATATTTCATGCCACCATTTCACCGCCAAATGCAATCAAATAGAAAAAATTGTTCACTTTTCACAAATTTTTTCACAAACTTTTGGTTTCTAACTTAAATTATTTACAAACAGCTTGTGCAATTATGGCATAAATGGTTGTAAATTCTTCTCTGGGATCCCCTTTGTTCAGAAATAGCAGACATATATGACTTTGGTGTTGCTTTTTGGTAATTAGAAGGCCGCTAAATGCCACTGCGCACCACACGTGTATTATGCCCAGCAGTGAAGGGGTTAATTAGGGAGCATGTAGGGAGCTTTTTGGGGTAGTTTTAGCTTTAGTGTAGTGTAGTAGACAACCCCAAGTATTGATCTAGGCCAATTTTGGTATATTTCATGCCACCATTTCACCGCTAAATGCGATCAAATTAAAAGAAACGTTAATTTTTTCTCAATTTTAGGTTTCTCACTGAAATTATTTACAAACACCTTCTGCAATTATGGCACAAATGGTTGTAAATGCTTCTCTGGGATCCCCTTTGTTCAGAAATAGCAGACATATATGGCTTTGGCATTGCTTTTTGGTAATTAGAAGGCCTCTAAATGCCGCTGCGCATCACACGTGTATTATGGCTAGCAGTGAAGGGGTTAATTATGTAGCTTGTAGGGAGCTTGCAGGGTTAATTTTAGCTTTAGTGTAGAGCTCAGCCTCCCACCTGAAACATCAGACCCCCTGATCCCTCCCAAACAGCTCTCTTCCCTCCCCCACCCCACAATTGTCCCCGCCATCTTAAGTACTGGCAGAAACTCTGCCAGTACTAAAATAAAAGGTATTTGGCCCTTTTTTTAAAAAAAAAAAAATCATATTTACATATGCTGATGTGTAGGATCCCCCCTTAGACCCCAACCTCACTGATCCCCCACCATACTGCTCTCTAACCCTTCCCCTCTGCAATAATGGGCGCCATCTTGGGTACTGGCAGCTGTCTGCCAGTACCCAGTTTTGTAACAAAATGAGCCTTTTTTTTTTTTAAATTCCCTTTTCTGTAGTGTAGCTTTCCCCCCCCACCGAGACCAACCCCCAACCCCTTCCAAAACCCTTAGATTGCATTTAAGTTTTTTTTTTTTTTACTTTTTAACTTTTTTTTTTCTGTAGTGTAGCGGTTCCCACCCGCTCCCGCCCCGTGCACGCGCCCGCCCACCACCCCCGTGCACGCGCGCGCTCCCGTGCGCGCCCCCGTAGCTCCCGCCCCCCCGATCCCGCCCCCCTCCACTCCACATAGCGCACCGATGGCCGCCACCCGCCTCCCACGTAAGCTCCCACCCACCAACGATACCGGCCATCGATGTCCGGTGCAGAGAGGGCCACAGAGTGGCTCTCTCTGCATCGGATGGCCAAGGGGGGTTATTGCAGGATGCCTCCATATCGAGGCATCACTGCAATAACCGGAAAGCAGCTGGAAGCGAGCAGGATCGCTTCCAGCTGCTTTCCAGACCAAGGACGTACGCCACACGTCCTCGGTCATTAACTGACTTTTTTTTGAGGACGTGTGGCGTACGTCCTTGGTCGTTAAGGGGTTAATTTTAGTTTCCAGGCCAGCCTGCCACTAGTGCCAGCCTGTGTGTCAGGCTCCCAGCATATACTGTGCCTACTTCCATCCTCAGTGCCACCACTCATATCTGTTGTAACATTAGTGTAAATTTTAAAAAAAAAAACCTTTTACATCAATCTGCTAGTGTTATTTAATTTTAGTTGCCAGGCCAGCCTGCCACTAGTGCCAGCCTGTGTGTCAGGCTCCTAGCATATACTGTGCCTACTTCCATCCTCAGTGCCACCACTCATATCTGGTGTAATATTAGTGTAATTTTTTTAAAAACATTTTTTACATCAGTCTGCTAGTGTTATTTAATTTTGGTTGCCAGGCCAGCCTGCCACTAGTGCCAGCCTGTGTGTCAGGTTCCCAGCATATACTGTGCCTACTTCCATCCTCAGTGCCACCACTCATATCTATTGTAACATTACTGTATCTTTTTTAAAAAAAAACCTTTTACATCAGTCTGCTAGTGTTATTTAATTTTAGTTGCCAGGCCAGCCTTCCACTAGTGCCAGCCTGTGTGTCAGGCTCACAGCAAATACTGTGCCTACTTCCATCCTCAGTGCCACCACTCATATCTGTTGTAACATTAGTGTAAATTTAAAAAAAACAAAAAACTTTTACATCAGTCTGCTAGTGTTATTTAATTGCAGTTGCCTGCCTGCCAGCGTGTGTGCCAGGCCCACTTTCCAACTAGTGCCACCAATCATATTTGTTATAACAGTAGTGTAAATATTTAAATAAAAAACTTTTTTGACTGTGAAACATCAGTCTGTTAGTGTAATCTAATTGAAGTTGCCTGCCTGCCAGCGCGTGTGCTAGGCCCACTTGCCAAGTTAGTGGCACCACTTATATTTGTTGTAACAGTAGTGTAAATATTTAAAAAAAAAACCATTTTTGACTGTGAAACATCAGTCTGCTAGTGCAATCGAATTGCAGTTGCCTGCCAGCGTGTGTGCCAGGCCCACTTGCCAACTAGTGCCACCAATCATATTTGTAATAACAGTATTGTAAATATTTAAAAAAAAAACATTTTTGACTGTGAAACATCATTCAGCTAGTGTAATCTAATTGCAGTTGCCTGCCTGCCAGCGTGTGTGCCAGGCCCACTTGCCAACTAGTGCCACCAATCATAGTTGTTATAACAGTAGTGTAAATATTTAAAAAAAAACTTTTTTGACTGTGAAACATCAGTCTGCTAGTGTAATCTAATTGCAGTTGCCTGCCTGCCTGCCAGCGTGTGTGCTAGGCCCACTTGCCAACTAGTGCCACCAATCATATTTGTTTTAACAGTAGTGTAAATATTTTAAAAAAAACTTTTTGGATTTTGGACTGTGAAACATCAGTCTGCTATTGTAATCTTATTGCATTTGCTTGCCTGCCAGCGTGTGTGTCAGGCCCACTTGCCAAGTTAGTGGCACCACTCATATTTGTTGTAACAGTAGTTTAAATATTTAAAAAATAAACATTTTTGACTGTGAAACATCAGTCTGCTTTTTTGTGTCAGGCTCACATCGTATACTGTGCCCACTTGCCCAGTGCCACCACTCATATCTTGTTTAATAGTAGTGTAAGTGTACATTTAAAAAAAAAAAACTTTTTGGATTGTGAAACATCAGTCTGCTTTTTTGTGTCAGGTTCACAGCGTATACTGTGCCCACTTGCCCAGTGCCACCACTCATATCTTGTTTAATAGTAGTGTAAGTGTACATTTAAAAAAAATAAACTTTTTGGATTGTGAAACATCAGTCTGCTTTTTTGTGTCAGGCTCACAGCGTATACTGTGCCCACTTGCCCAGTGGCACCACTCATATTTTGTTTAATAGTAGTGTAAGTCTACATTTTAAAAAAAAATGACAGGCAGAGGCAGGCCACCCTGCAGATGCCGTTGTGGTCATGGAGCTGTGATTCCTTTTGACCCTACAATAATGTGCAGTGTTCAGAGGCCACGTGCCATGAACGTGAAAAGTTCTGAGGAGGACCTAGGTGAATGGCTAACACAGGACACCCAATCTTCTACAGCTTCCACTCCTAACCTTGACGCACCATCCACCTCCAGCTTAGCTTCGGGCACCTCTCAAGTGACCAGTGCCACTCGCCCGCCTGCCGCCACAACCAACACTAGCACCACAGCCACTTCACTTGATCTGTCAGAGGAGTTATTGACACATCAGTTGGAAGAAATGAGTGATGCGCAACCATCATTGACAGAGCATGTAGATAACAGTGATATGTCTCAGTCAGGCAGCATTACAGACATGGACGTACGGTGTGATGATGATGGTGATGTTGTACCCGCTGCTGCTTCCTTTGTTGATTTGTCAGATACAAGTGAAGCGGTTGATGATGATGCGTCCGTGGATGTCACGTGGGTGCCCGCTAGAAGAGAAGAAGAAGAGGGGGAAAGTTCAGATGGGGAGACAGAGAGGAGGAGGAGGAGATGAGTTGGAAGCAGGGGGAGGTCGTCGCAAGGAGATAGTGGCACAGTCAGACAGCATGCATCGGCACCCGGGGTCAGCCAGACAGCACGCCAATCAATGCATGCTGTTGCCACCACCAGAATGCCATCATCGCAGAGCTCAGCAGTGTGGCATTTTTTTTGTGTGTCTGCCTCTGAGAACAGCGATGCCATTTGCAACCTGTGCCAAAAGAAACTGAGTCGTGGGAAGTCCAACACCCACCTAGGTACAACTGCTTTGCGAAGGCACATGGTCTCACATCACAAACGCCGATGGGATGAACACATAAGTAGAAGCAGCACACAAACTCAAAGCCGCCATCCTCCTCCTGGTCCAGCATCTTCAGCCACGTCGACCACTGCTGTACTCCTTGCCCCCTCTCAACCATCCGCCACTCAGTCTCTCTTACGTAGCAGTTCTTGGTCATCTGCCCACAGTCAGGTGTCTGTCAAGGACATGTTTGAGTGTAAGAAGCCAATTTCCCAAAGTCACCCCCTTGCCCGGCATCTGACAGCTGGCTTGTCTGAACTCTTAGCCCACCAGCTTTTACCATACAAGCTGGTGGAGTCTGAGGCGTTCAAAAAATTTGTATCTATTGAGACACCACAGTAGAAGGTACCCGGCCGAAATTTCTTTTCACAAAAGGCAATCCCCAACCTGTACTCGATTGTGCGAAAGGAAGTAATGGCATGTCTGGCACACAGTGTTGGGGCAAGGGTCCATCTGACCACTGATAGCTGGTCTGCAAAGCATGGTCAGGGCAGGTATATCACCTACACTGCGCATTGGGTAAACCTGCTGATGGCTGCCAAGCATGGAATGCGTGGCTCTGCAGAGGAGTTGGTGACACCGCCACGACTTGCAGGCAGGCCTGCTGCTACCTCCTCTACTCCTCCTACTCCATCCTCTTCCATAACCTCTTCCTCGGCTGAGTCCTCTTCTGCTGCTGAGTCTTGCTCCACATCAACGGCACCCCCCAGCTCACCAGGTACTATTCCACATCCTGGATATGGCAGTGTCACGCCGTCTTGGGGTTGACTTGCCTGAAAGCAGAGAGTCACACCGCACCAGCACTCCTGTCCGCCCTGAACGCACAGGTGGATCAGTGGCTGACTCCACACCAACTGGAGATTGGCAAAGTTGTTTCTGACAATGGAAGAAATTTGTTGGCGGCATTGAAATTGGGCAAGTTGACACATGTGCCGTCCATGGCACATGTGTGTAATCTGATTGTACAATGCTTTGTGCATAAGTACCCAGGCTTACAGGACGTCCTGAAGCAGGCCAGGAAGGTGTGTTGCCATTTCAGGCATTCCTACAGGGCCATGGCGCACTTGTCCGATATCCAGTGGTGAAACAATCTGCCAGTGAGGCGCTTGATTTGCGACAGCCTGATACGTTGGAATTCAACACTCCTAATATTCGACCGCCTACTACAACAAGAAAAAGCTGTTAACGAGTATTTGTATGACCGGGATGCTAGGACAGCCTCTGGGGAGCTGGGGATTTTTTTGCCACATTACTGGACACTCATGCGCAATGCCTGTAGGCTTATGCGTCCTTTTGAGGAGGTGACAAGCCTAGTCAGTCGCACCGAAGGCACCATCAGCGACATCATACCATTTGTTTTCTTCCTGGAGTGTGCCCTGCAAAGAGTGCTGGATCAGGCCGTAGATGAGCGTGAAGAGGAAGAGTTGTGGTTTCCATCACCACCAGAAACGCAGGAAGAGGATTGTGAGGAAGAGGAGTCAGAGGAGGAATGTGGCTTTGAGGAAGAGGGGGAAGACCAAGCACAACAGGCATCCCAGGGTGCTCGTTGTTTTCACCTTTCTGGTACCCGTGGTGTTGTACGTGGCTGGGGGGAAGAAGATACCTTCAGTGAGATCAGTGAGGATGAGGAACGGGACATGATTAGCTCGGCATCCAACCTTGTGCAAATGGTGTTTTTCATGCTGTCGAGCCTGTTGAGGGACCCTTGTATAAAAAAGCTGAAGGAGAATGACCTGTACTGGGTGTCCACGCTACTAGACCCCCGGTATAAGCATAAAGTGACTGAAATGTTACCAAATTCCCACAAGTCAGAAAGGATGGAGCAGTTCAAAAATAAATTAAAAAGTATGCTTTACACAGTGTATAAGGGTGATGTCACAGCACAACGGGAATCTAACAGGGGAAGAGATGAAAGTAATCCTCCTCCTCCCACGACCATGCCGGCAAGGACAGAATGCTTTCCAGACGTGTTGTTGATGGAGGACATGCGGACCTTTTTAACTCCTATGCATCGCCACAGCCCTTCGGGATCCAGCCTCAGAGAAAGACTCAACCGACAGGTAGCAGACTACCTCGCATTAATTGCGGATCTTGACACTCTGAGGAGCGATGGACCCCTTGACTACTGGGTGTGCAGGCTTGACCTGTGGCCTGAGCTATCCCAATTTGCAATCAAACTTCTTGCCTGCTCCGATTCAAGTGTCCTGTCAGAAAGGACCTTCAGTGCAGCAGGAGGTATTGTCACTGAGAAGAGAAGTCACCTAGGTCAAAAAAGTCTTGATTATCTCACCTTTATTAAAATGAATGAGGGATGGATCCCTAAGGGACTGACATTGTGCAATACATTAGAGTAAAAAAGGCCTGATGAGATGAGCTGCCTTGGGCTACAAATGGTACACACGCTGCTGTATTTTATCTTCGAATGCCGGATGACTTGCGTGACTTATCCGCCAACAACTAGGGTTCAAGCTGTAATGTTTTAGGGCACTTTCTAACTGTCAAACAAACATAAATTTTTCTGGCCGCTGCTACAGCAGCGTCTGCAACAATACCTAATTTTTCAGGCATTTGTACATACCTAATTTTTCTGGCCTCTGGTGCTGCACTGTGGCTACAAAACCCAAACCAAAAAAAGGCACATAACAGTGATTAAACTGTTAAGAATAGTACTACTTAACACACCACTAACACACCCCAAATTTGTAAGTAGGAGGACCCACCAGTAGGAGGACCGACCAAGCATCTTTTTCCATCTCCCGGTTTCCTTAAAATTATCTCCGGGTTCCTAAAAACGATACCATACCTGTACTCGATTGTGCAAAAGCAAGTGATGGCATATGGGGTCTTTCATGCTGTCGTGCCTGTTAAGGGTCGGGGACCCTCGTATAAAAAGGCTGAAGGAGAACGTCCTGTGCTGGGTGTCCAAGCATCTTTTTTCATCTCCCGGTTCCTAAAAATTATCTCCGGGTTCCTAAAATTGATACTGACCACTATTCTCCTAAATAGCTTGTATATAATGCTCATATGTCTATTAGCCTGTCACTATCTAATTTAGATGAGAAAACATTGGAACTTGCATCAAAAATTTGCTTTTAAATGCATACTCATAAAAAGCAATATCATTGGACATATAGATTCATGTTAAACGTTCAGACTAGAGATTCCAAAATTAAGAAAAATCTAAATTAATATTTGGACATTCCTGAACATTAATTATAACCTGTCAAACTGTGCTATAATAATATATCCAAAAGGTCTAATATTGTCCCCCAACAGGTAACTCATTCATATCTAAACTTAATTCCAAAAGTTAATAAGATCGTAGGACGAATTAAGACCCTTCGGGTATCTGGTCTGAAGATGAAAAATCCAGAATACCTCTCTTTTTGCTAACGCCTGGTCTCTGTCACCCCCTCTCTTCCTGGTGTTAACTATTTCAATGATGGTCCATTTAAAACTATCCACCTGTCTATTGTGTACCAATTTGAAATGCTGCACCATGGGGGTGGTCAAATCCCCACTTTTTATGTCTGAAAGGTGTTCCCTAATGCATTCACGTGTCTCGCGTGTTGTCATACCTACATATTGTAGGTGACAATCCTCGCACCCTGCTAAGTAGATAGTATATTTACTTCTACAGTTCATGCACCTGTTATGTCTATAAATTTTGTTGGTCACTTCACTCTTGAAGCCTTCACCTGTTCTGACATGTTCACATGCCTTACAGGAATTATTGTGACACCTATATACCCCTTTAAAACGTAACCATGAACTTTGATCATCTCTTAGAGATTCTTTAAGCTGTGTGGGTGCCAAGATATTGCCCAGGGAAACTCCCTTCCTGAAGGAACATTTACATCCTTCTCTTACTGTTTTCTCTAAAGTTCCATCTACTGCCAGAAATCTGAAGTTTCTTTGGATAATGTTGCAAATTTGGTGGTATTGCATACTATAATCAGTGGTGAAAAAAATTCCTTCACTGCTTTGTTTTTTGGCTTCAGATTTCTCTAGCAATCTTTTTCTGTCAACTTTGTCGACTTCCTGCCTTGTCTGGTTCACAGTGTGGCGATTATAGCCTCTACTGAGTAAACGTTCAGACAACTGGCTAGCATGTATCTCATACACCTGAGGGTCACTGCAGTTCCTCCTAAGTCTTGTAAATTGTCCCTTTGCCACAGACTTGAAAACTTGTTTGGGATGACTGCTCCTGGCATGGAGGAGAGTATTGCCTGTTATGGGTTTTCTATAGACCTCAGTTTCAATACCTGCATTCAGAGTGCCAATTAGTGTTAAGTCTAAAAAAATTAATTCTAGTTTTGTTGAATTCAAAAGTGAATTCTAAACCCATATCATTTAAATTTAACCAGGCCGCAAACTCCTTTGCTAGGTCCTGCCATATAAAAACCTTATTTTGTATCATGGAGGTAGAAACAGTAAACGTAGATGAGGGTGAATTCTTCTCTCTAATAACTTCACATGAGAGAGGAAGTTGTGTACAGGATCTTGAAGAAATCTTCTGTACAGACAGATCAAAATTCCCTTTAGCCAAATTATTTGAAGAAGTAGAGTTTCTACTTATTAAAGAGAACAAGCTAAGGTGGGATATCATGACACTAAATAAGTATCATGAATTAAAAATTATTCCCAGGGGGCTTAGGATAAATAAATTCCCCACGTTTCAGACAGATGATACAGAATTTATCAATGAATGGAATATTATCCTCTCTGACTGCTCCCTTCGCCTAATCCTTTTATTGGTCCAATTTAAAACCAAGGCTCTTAACATTGTAATTCAACAAATTGAACTATTACTAGTTGAGCTCAACTTAAGAAGGAGTGCCTTAGAGTTTGCCAAGTATGATGGCATTCTAAAACAAACGATTGCAGAAACCAAGGCACTTCTGATTGAAGTTAAGCACAACAAATACCTAAGGGACCAATCTGATTATGATAATAATATAATCTTTGTTTGGAATAGAAAGGACAGATTTGAAGGCCGTCGGGCCTACAACAGGACTAGGGGCAGAGGTAGGGGCAGAGGTAGAGGTAGAGGCAATAACAGAGGCAACAATAAAAATAGAAGTGTATTGGGTGCAGATTCATCAGACAACGAGCTTGGTAACACTAAGAAGGTCACCTTCTCTGAGAGTGAGGCTGAGTCTTACGATGATAGCTCTGCTTCAGGAGGGGAGGACTCATTGGGTACGTCCTCCAATTCTGTACAGAATGTAAGAGATCAATCAGTTAAACCTAAAGTGAAATCTAAAGAGGTACAACCTATTTTAAAGAAACAACAACAACAACAAAAAGTTGGAGGGTCCAGATATACACCTGATAATGTGCAAGAAAGACATAATGATACACCTAATATGAATCAGGAAGATCGAAGGGATCTTGAACAGGTTTTTTCCCTCACCAAGACCCAACCGGAGGGAGGGGGTCGTGGGAGAGGGGGTTTAGAGAACCAAGGAAGTCAAAATCGATATCCAACCCGAAGAGGGAGATTCAGAAACAGATACCAATAACAAATAATGTTATAAATTTGTGAGATCACAATCTCACGGATATGGAACTGAAGGTGTTAAATTTAGGTTTGGGCTTTGTTCCCTCACAAAGTTTCAATCTGTTTAATACACTCATAGATGTAAATAAACTCATCAGAGGACTCACATTGAGAAAATGTTTTCACAATGAGCAAGTTGGGACTACTGTTCACTCTGATAGAGGCAATGAAGTCAGGGAGACAGCTGCAGGGAATCCTATGTCCTTCAGTGAGGTTTGTGATATAGTCAATATGGAGGATTTATGGCAAGAAGGGATGACTGAGGAAAATCCAAACACCCCTAATACACCGAGTTTCAAAAGGGATTCCAAGTTTTATCCCATTCAATTCAGGGGTAATGCTTTGGAAACCTTTCAGGCTAGGGTAGAGAGAGACTTGACATCGCTGCATCAGACCACCCAAATTGGTCTCTCTAATTTGAATGCCAAGGAAAAGAGGGCCTTGAATAAATTACAAAACAACACAGATTTGGTAATTAGAGGTGCCGACAAGGGTGGTTCTGTTGTAGTGATGTCTAGGTCTCAGTTCATTGCAGAGGCAGAAAGACAGTTGGGGGATGTGAAGCACTATCTAAAATTGGGAGGAGACCCAACCACTAGATTCAAAAGGGAATTGGCCCAATTTTTGGATGATGGTAAAGAATTATGGATCCTAGATGAGTCTACCTGTGATTTCCTCCTGGTAGATAACCCTGTGATACTGATATTCAATCACTTACCTAAAGTTCACAAATCCCTGGAGGAGGTCACGGGTAGACCCATCGTTAGTGGTATTGGATCATTATTAGAGAGAACCTCCCAATGGCTAGATGGTATTTTACAGCCACTGGTAAGTGGACTCAGTAGCTACCTCCAAGATACCACCCATGTCCTAAATCTAGTCAAAGATTTGGACTGGGAAGAATCGGACATGTGGCTTACACTCGATGTAAGGGCGCTGTATACCTCGATACCCCACGGTAAGGGCCTGGAGGCAGTCAGTTTCTTCCTTCGAAGGACAGGCTACAAGGATGAATATATCCAATATATACTGGAGGTGCTGCAGTTCCTTTTGACACACAATTATTTCGCTTTTGAGGGGGTTTTCTATCTCCAGAGGTGCGGGACAGCTATGGGTGCGAAATTTGCACCCTCTTTCGCCAACCTTTACATGGGTTGGTGGGAGCTGTCCCGCATCTATGGGGATGGAAACCCCTTCAAACAGTCTATACGTTTTTATAAACGTTACATAGATGATCTGCTCCTGGTGTGGAGGGATATGGAGGACCTAGCAAAGGAGTTTGTGGCCTGGTTAAATTTAAATGATATGGGTTTAGAATTCACTTTTGAATTCAACAAAACTAGAATTAATTTTTTAGACTTAACACTAATTGGCACTCTGAATGCAGGTATTGAAACTGAGGTCTATAGAAAACCCATAACAGGCAATACTCTCCTCCATGCCAGGAGCAGTCATCCCAAACAAGTTTTCAAGTCTGTGGCAAAGGGACAATTTACAAGACTTAGGAGGAACTGCAGTGACCCTCAGGTGTATGAGATACATGCTAGCCAGTTGTCTGAACGTTTACTCAGTAGAGGCTATAATCACCACACTGTGAACCAGACAAGGCAGGAAGTCGACAAAGTTGACAGAAAAAGATTGCTAGAGAAATCTGAAGCCAAAAAACAAAGCAGTGAAGGAATTTTTTTCACCACTGATTATAGTATGCAATACCACCAAATTTGCAACATTATCCAAAGAAACTTCAGATTTCTGGCAGTAGATGGAACTTTAGAGAAAACAGTAAGAGAAGGATGTAAATGTTCCTTCAGGAAGGGAGTTTCCCTGGGCAATATCTTGGCACCCACACAGCTTAAAGAATCTCTAAGAGATGATCAAAGTTCATGGTTACGTTTTAAAGGGGTATATAGGTGTCACAATAATTCCTGTAAGGCATGTGAACATGTCAGAACAGGTGAAGGCTTCAAGAGTGAAGTGACCAACAAAATTTATAGACATAACAGGTGCATGAACTGTAGAAGTAAATATACTATCTACTTAGCAGGGTGCGAGGATTGTCACCTACAATATGTAGGTATGACAACACGCGAGACACGTGAATGCATTAGGGAACACCTTTCAGACATAAAAAGTGGGGATTTGACCACCCCCATGGTGCAGCATTTCAAATTGGTACACAATAGACAGGTGGATAGTTTTAAATGGACCATCATTGAAATAGTTAACACCAGGAAGAGAGGGGGTGACAGAGACCAGGCGTTAGCAAAAAGAGAGGTATTCTGGATTTTTCATCTTCAGACCAGATACCCGAAGGGTCTTAATTCGTCCTACGATCTTATTAACTTTTGGAATTAAGTTTAGATATGAATGAGTTACCTGTTGGGGGACAATATTAGACCTTTTGGATATATTATTATAGCACAGTTTCACAGGTTATAATTAATGTTCAGGAATGTCCAAATATTAATTTAGATTTTTCTTAATTTTGGAATCTCTAGTCTGAACGTTTAACTTGAATCTATATGTCCAATGATATTGCTTTTTATGAGTATGCATTTAAAAGCAAATTTTTGATGCAAGTTCCAATGTTATCTCATCTAAATTAGATAGTGACAGGCTAATAGACATATGAGCATTATATACAAGCTATTTAGGAGAATAGTGGTCAGGGTGAGCAGTAGTAATATTAGCAACAGGCTACAAAGGCAATGTAGATAATGATGTATGTAATAGATAAATTCTACTTCCTTTACCCTCAAATGTGAACAAAGGCAAAGAAAAAGAATATCAAAATTTTAGTTTTCATTCAGTATTACTAGCCCACTAATCTATACATATTACTCACTTTGCATTATTAAGTTTTCATGTAGATGCAAATAGTTAAGTGACAGGTATCACATTAAGTGGGTTGGCGTTGTGCAAAAAAAATTTTAGCAAAAAAAAATGTTAACAAGGCTAAATCTGTTGAAATTGTTGAAATTGTTTGAATGTCATTTATTAAACAATGTATTATGTCAGTGAATCCTGTGCAGTGGATACATGTAAATTATAAGACAGCAAGTATTATGCAACTCAAATTTAGAAGAAATTAGCACATTTGTAGGTTAGTTTAATTGCTTAGTAACTAAACAGTTAAATGAATCAGAGCATGAACCTTAGCGAATCAAATGTTTTTAGACCTCTTAAATAGCCCATTAGTGAGGAGGTGGTCAGAGAGCTATGAGTACGGCACACCAGCCGAAACGCGTAAGCTTAAGACACTAAGGGCATGCTTTTTGTTTTTGATGTCTTCATGTATGCTTTTACTGGATTAATAAAGAACAAGTGTTTTACTGCAGCCCCAGGACTCTAAGTGTTTGTTTTCAAGCTATAGCCTATTCCAGCCTGGAGCAAGTTTGCAGTGGGTGAAGTCTTGGAGGCTTAAAGCAAAGGCAACGGTGCATAGTGACCTTTTTACTTACCATCTTGGTTGGCTTCAAGGATCGTTTTGCCAAGTTCCCGGTCCAGTCTCCCTTCTTCCCTTGATAGTCGGCCACGTCTGTTTGACGTCATCAGTTGGTGCCCTGGAGTGTTTCGTTGGACGCCGGTGCAGCATGTGAGCTGCGGTGAGCTCGTGGGAGCATGCTCCGAGCAGGACGGCGTACCTTAGAGAGCCTAGGAGAAGGGTCTCCCAAACGGCTCTGCACTCCATACGAAAAGGCCGTGAAGAAAGGGTATGTCCCGTTGGGGATTAATAATTTCAATATTTGGCGGAGCCGAGTGTGTAACATTCTTAACAGGTCACCTAAGCGGAGATATCGATCAGGTCACGATATCGCTTACACCGTATGAGAGAGACACTCGTATGTATTCCTAAAGGGTCACCTCTTCATTGAGGTATTTATTGATGTTCCAAAAATTGATGCCATACCTGTAAAAAGGCTGAAGGAGAACAACCTGTACTGGGTGTCCAAGCATCTTTTTCCATCTCCCGGTTCCTAAAAATTATCTCCGGGTTCCTAAAATTGATGCCATACCTGTACTCGATTGTGCAAAAGGAAGTCATGGCATATGGGGTCTTTCATGCTGTCGTGCCTGTTGAGGGTCGGGGACCCTCATATAAAAAGGCTGAAGGAGAACGACCTGTACTGGGTGTCCAAACATCTTTTTCCATCTCCCGGATGTAGCGGTACTCCACTAGAGGGTCTCCCTTCATCTGTCCAAACCCAGGGGTGGCCACCGGATAGTGGGACCAGAGATATAGTTGCTGAGACCAGGGTCAAGCCAGCGGGTGTATCTCCCCCAGCTGGGCTGGTCTCAGTGGACTCCCAGTAAGGTAGCGTCCTCTCTGCCCTGCAGCTCTTTCTTGGCAGGTATCGTCCCCTCTGCCTGTCTGCTTCAAGGCAGGAATAAATCCCCCTGCCAGGCTGCTTCTTGGAAAGAATAGATCCATCGGCATCCAAATAGTGGGACTAGGGCTATCGTGGCTGAGACCGGGGTCAAGCCAGCGGCTGTATCTCCCCCAGCTGGGCTGGTCTCAGTGGGCTCCCAGGCAGGTAGCATCCCCTCTGCCTGTCTGCTTCTATGCAGGAATAGATCCCTCTGCCTCACTGCACACTTCCAGCAGGTAGCGTGCCCTCTGGTTTCTTATAGGCAGGAATCGATCCCTCTGCCTTGCTGCTCCTTTCAGGCAGGCCAGCTCTTTGCATACAGGCCCACAGACTCTGTAACAGATCTCTCTTGCAGGGAGAGGGGCAGCCAGAATGCAGGGTCAGAACCTCTGCAACTGGTATACCTGAAAGAATCAGACAGGACTACCTGTTCCAGAAGGAACTACTACTATTGCTTTATTTCACTCAGGACTAGTTTTTACAAACACACCAGTAAGCTTATGGTGACACACACTCCTTAAAATCGTATCTATCAAATGTAAATTGCATCTATTGATCTATGTAATTCGTATCTATCAAATGTATATTGCATCTTTTGATCTATGTAATGTGTATCTATTAAATGTATATTGCATCTATTGATCTATGTAATTTGTATCTATCAAATGTATATTGCATCTTTTGATCTATGTAATTCGTACCCGGCCACAATTTCTTTGCACAAAAGGCAATCCTGGACCCCAAAGTGTACTCGATTGTGCAAAAGGAAGTAAGCTTACCATGGGTCCCAGACCGCACGTCTTTGTAATTCTCTGTCTGGGAAATTATATATCTATCAAATTATTTATTTATCTATCAAATCTATCTAACTATCAATCGTATCTATTAAATGTATATTGCATCTATTGATCTATGCAATTCGTATCTATCAAATGTATATTGCATCTATTGATCTATGGAATTCGTATCTATCAAATGTATATTGCATCTATTGATCTATGTAATTCATATCTATCAAATGTATATTGCATCTTTTGATCTATGTAATTTGTATCTATCAAATGTATATTGCATCTATTGATATTTGTAATTAGTATATATCAAATGTATATTGCATCTTTTGATTCATGTAATTCGTATCTATCAAATGTATATTGCATCTTTTCATCTATGTAATTCGTATCTATCGAATGTAAATTGCATCTTTTGATCCATGTAATTCGTATCTATCAAATGTATATTGCATCTATTGATCTATGTAATTCGTATCTATCAAATGTATATTGCATCTATTGATCTATGTAATTCGTATCTATCAAATGTATATTGCATCTTTTGATCCATGTAATTTGTATCTATCAAATGTATATTGCATCTTTTCATCTATGTAATTCGTATCTATCAAATGTATATTGCATCTATTGATCTATGTAATTCGTATCTATCAAATGTATATTGCATCTATTGATCTATGTAATTCGTATCTATCAAATGTATATTGCATCTTTTGATCCATGTAATTCGTATCTATCAAATGTATATTGCATCTTTTTTTTTTTATTATATTTTTATTGAGGTTGTGCGAGAACAATACAACTTAAATTAAACAACACAGCAGTAAAGCAAATATAAATGTTACATTTCCATTTAGCAATTTCTATATATATGGAGAGATAAAATTCTCAATATGAAGTATCCTATTAAAAAAAAAAAAACTGGAACCTCATTTTCTTAATTAGCAGTGTGAATAATCGTATTTGAACTCTAATTAGTTTAGCAATTGACATGTTAAGTATAAACACAAATGAAAATACAGCTCTACTATGTAGATAATATGGTAAGATAGATAAATATAGATAGGTAGGTTGCGGCATAGACAAGAGAAGCCGCGTGGTTAGACCTCCTGAGTTAGGAGGGAAATTATGGGGGTGGGGGGGGGGTGGGAAATTGAATGCGATGGATAGGGTATGTAGCTAAGGAGGCATTTAAATTGTAGAATATCACAGGCAGGGCAGATGAACCTCAAGTTCTTCAAACATTTTAGGTGAGTATCAAGGCTAGTAACCTGGAGTCTAATGGGAAAGTTCTAACAATTGAGGCATAAGATCTGAACTTAGAGATTGGGCACTAGACATACAACTCAGTTAAAATAATGCGGGCAAGGAAATTATAAATAATACTAGTAGTGTAGGTCCAAAAAATAAAAGCGTTACTTGTAGGAAATAGAATGATTAATTACTAAAGTAAACTTATTGTTTCTACATAAGCGAAGACAAATACAGTACAGTGCCCTGGATAAAAACACTCACTAAATTAACATTCAGTAATTGTACTAAACAAATACTAACAGTAGGTAAGCTGCCCTAATGAGAGATAATAGGGTAAAATTGGTATTACAAGGTAAATAAAGATATATGTATTTGCCCTGCATGCATCCAAACTGGGCTAACATTTAAATCTTATAAGAAGCATATATCTAGAGTGAGAACAGTCTGCTGTTTCATAGTACTGGACCAGCCATCAACAAAATAGAGAGGGATAGTGATAGCCTATCTTATCGTAAAAGGTGGTGAATAGGAGAGTGAGACACACATTTTTTGGTCATAACAGAAATCAGAAGAGGGCCGTGTTAAGGCATGGAGAGTAAATAAACTGAATGTTTGGGTCAAGTTTGCTTACATGTAGGGTGTTTCCAACTCATAAACTGTGGAATTGTGTTGAAATGCCTGGTATCAAATTGTAGATGTTATACTGCTAATGGAGAATATAAAACAGTCCTAAGTTTAAGTTCCCCTTGGTTAGGGGCTAAATGGATGCAAGACCATAGGTCAAACATTTAATACTGGAACAGGCAGTTACAACCGGCCATAACTCTCCTACTTGGCAGAATTGGCATGCAAGTATTGTGTATACGTATTGGTAAGCAGTGCCTCTAGTCGTCCATCACAAAAGTAATGTAGTACGGTTCTATACTTTAGCATGTAGTAAATCCTGTCAACTGGGTGCGGGCCCTACACCCATCAGCAGGAAAACACTACCAATAAACAGGAGTCTGCACCTTAAATAGTGAATAACAGAGAAAACTCCGTAGGGCTGACTCACAACCAAAGGTATAAGTTGGCGTGGTATATATAGTATTCAGCGATGTGGAAGGTTCAAGGGAGCTCCCTGATATCTATTGAAAAGTATATGGGAAAGTCCTACTATTAAATATATGTTTGTAGATGCCTCAGGTAACATATGTCTAAGGGAGGTACTCAATTCTAAAGATTACATTTCTCAGTATGTAAAATACTATTTGCAGATATGCATAATAACTATCTGAGATAACAGCTAGTGAAGTTACTAAAGATCCATAGCATGCTATTTATACACAAGCTTATTAAACTCAGGTAAAACACTTAACCAGGTTAGTACATAGATGGAATAGCAAGAATAACACAACTATACTGCCTAGCAGAAAAAATAAGAAGCAGAGAGACAGGGTACAATACATACAGTCACAGATACCATATGCTGATTCCAGATGCCTGAGGAGTATTTCTAGAGTTCCCAGAAGTGACCAAAATCTAAGCTCATTAATTATGTTTATGAGAAACAAATCTCACTTCTCAGGACAGGGAGTCTCGAGGCAGATAGGGATAAATTACTGAGGTTACAAAATCACAGAAATTTGCCGTGCAGATCAAGTTATAACTGGGCTTTGACTCCCCTCTAGTGGCTGAAAAGGGCCATTACATCTTGTTTCGGGAAGTTTTATTATTATTAGTCTAACCCTCCAAACATATACAGCAAACATGCCTATAAACTAATTAAACAACGTAATATTGATTTGTAGCATATATAACTTAAAGTCTGACATATGGATAAATTTAGGCACATCACATAACATATAACTTGATTTATAAAGAAACAACCTAGATCAAAGGGACTGTCCTGTACTGACCAGGGAGCTAATACATCCGGCATTGTTGCCATCATAAAAAGACCCCAATGCTAAAAGATATCTGTAACTTACATCTTTAAACACTGCCCACTTTGAACATATTTTAATAGCAAGATCATATATCATAGTGCAGGTCACTTAGTAAATATATATTATTCAAAGCCTGCAGTTTCCCAACGTAGGCTGCAATATATAGAAATAAACACATAGCCGTCTTATCAACCCATATCAAGTCTTCTTGCGTCCATGTTTCTCACCAAGACCTGTACAGCACATGTCTTTCCACCTCAGCCAATACCCAATCTGTGCAGTTCATCTGTGATATTTAACTGCTGCAAGAGGCTAAGGCAAAATAAAACAGTCTGCGAGAATATAACTGTCCAGGCTGATGGAGAAACCCCTCGGAATCCAGCCTGCTTATCTGAGACACCAAGATTGGAACCTCCATTAGAAGCCTCCACATGATCTAGCGTAGTAACTCGAGAGTCCATTAAGGTTGGCTGTAGAACAAGCTTGTTAGGCACCTTGAGATTTCCCTGCGGTAGGGCCGGGTCAGAGTACTGGGGAAAGTGAGCTTCCAAGTACGAGCCGCTAGTGCGCCATGAGGTGTCCCCAACTGTAGACATCGGGCTATTATGGGTAACAGGATCGTCCCCCCAATTAGAGATTACCTCGTGGTTAGTGTTGTCCAGCTCAGAAGGTAACGGATCAGCGGATGGTCTTGCTGTATTTGCATAAGGTATGTTTGAGTCTGTTTCTTTACAAGCCTTCCCAAATACCTCCAGCAGTGAGGTCTCCATCTTTAAGAAATGCGCCTGAAGCAGTCGTGCAATCTCAACCGTCATCACGGTTAGCAACATGATGGCCGACAGCAAGTGGAGTAATTCCGCGCCAAACTGGGTATATCGCTATCAGTGTATTACAAGTCACAACTCCCCACGGAGACCACCGGGGTAAATCCTCAAGCTACTGGGACTTAGAAACACCGCCAGCTATATCTGTGTCGTATATAAAGGCAAACATACGGTTAAGGCGGCAGTAGAATGCGCATTGCTGTCCCCTCCGACAAGGGCATGTAATTTGCTTTAGGTAGACCCGATGGCTATCAGTCAATGTGTACCGGTCCTCCAAATGTTATCACCTCCTCTCTGTATATATCATTTACAAGTTTCAGGCTTCAGTAGGGTATTTGAAGTAATTGGTATCTCAGAGCTCCTGTGCGATGCGACCATCTTGGTCCCTAGTTGGCTCCACCCCCCGTATATTGCATCTTTTGATCTATGTAATTCATATCTATCAAATGTATATTGCATCTTTTGATCTACGTAATTCATATCTATCAAATGTATATTGCATCTTTTGATCTATGTAATTCATATCTATCAAATGTATATTGCATCTTTTGATCTACGTAATTCGTATCTATCAAATTTATATTACATCTATTGATCTATGTAATCCGTATCTATCAAATGTATATTGCATCTATTGATCTATGTAATTCGTATCTATCAAATGTATATTGCATCTTTTGATCCATGTAATTCGTATCTATCAAATGTATATTGCATCTTTTGATCTATGTAATTCGTATCTATCAAATGTATATTGCATCTTTTGATCTATGTAATTCGTTTCTATCAAATGTATATTGCATCTATTGATCTATGTAATTCGTATCTATCAAATGTATATTGCATCTTTTGATCTATGTAATTCGTATCTAACAAATATATATTGCATCTATTGATCTATGTAATTCGTATCTATCAAATGTATATTGCATCTTTTGATCTATGTAATTCGTACCCGGCCACAATTTCTTTGCACAAAAGGCAACCCCAGAGCCCAACCTGTACTCGATTGTGCAAAAGGAAGTAACCTTACCATGGGTCACAGACCGCACGTCTTTGTAATTCTCTGTCTGGGAAATTATATATCTATCAAATTATCTATTTATCTATCAAATCTATCTAACTATCAATCGTATCTATCAAATGTATATTGCATCTATTGATCTATGCAATTCGTATCTATCAAATGTATATTGCATCTATTGATCTATGTAATTCGTATCTATCAAATGTATATTGCATCTATTGATCTATGTAATTTGTATCTATCAAATGTATATTGCATCTTTTGATCTATGTAATTCGTATCTATCAAATGTATATTACATCTATTGATCTATGTAATTTGTATCTATCAAATGTATATTGCATCTATTGATCTATGTAATCCGTATCTATCAAATGTATATTGCATCTATTGATCGATGTAATTCGTATCTATTAAATGTATATTGCATCTATTGATCTATGTAATTCGTATCTATCAAATGTATATTGCATCTATTGAGCTATGTAATTTGTATCTATCATATCTATATTGCATCTATTGATCTATGTAATCTATGTATCTATCTATCTATCTATCTATCTATCTATCTATCTATCTATCAAATCTATCTCGTGGTTGTGCAAATGAACTGTTTGCGGTTGTTTGCGGTGCGTTACACGGGGAGTTTGGTCTGTCACTGTCAAGCGGGCGTAACCCTTACACTACCTGATCGATACAACATCATACCTGATGTTTTAAAGCACGTTATTCCAAACAATTTAGGAATGTTAGGTGATTTAGGCCCTTTATGGCTTAAAACCAGACTCTGCATCAACTATGTAATTTTCCGTGGGAGTTTTGCCATGGATCCCTCTCCGGCATGCCACAGTCCAGTTGTTAGTCCCCTTGAAACAATTTTTCCATCACTATTGTGGCCAGAAAGAGTCCCTGTGGGTTTTAAAGTTAGCCTGCCTATTGAAGTCAATGGCGGTTCGCCCGGTTCAACGGTTTGCGAACAGTTACGGAAGTTCGAGTCCACCGTTCCGAACCGAAATTTTTAGATTCACGGCATCACTACTCAGGAGATGTGGTTAAACACATATTGAGGTGTTCTATGGCAGTAACACATAACAGGAACTGAGAAACCATGCCTAAAATACAATGTGTGTGAAAAATAACACAAAAAAATTACTGCCCAATAGTTTGACAAAGACTGGTGGTTGAATTAGTGCATGGAAAGTGTTAAAATACCAGCTTGTCAAATACCCTAGGGTGTCTACTTTTCAAAAATGTATGATTTGATGGGGGTAAATTACATTGGCCAGCATCAGAAATGTCCCAAATAGGACATGGGTGCATGGGATGTGAAAATTCCAAGTTGGAAAACTGGAATGCGCCCCCTAAAAATAAAGGCCTTTTAGCCTCCTGAGAACCCGACAAACCTATTCATGGGTGGTATTACTGTACTCAAGATATGTTGTTGAACACATATTGAGGTGTTTTTTGGCAGTAACACCTAACAGGAACTGAGAATCCATGACTAAAATACAATCGGCTAGATTACGAGTTGTGCTTTATGCGTGAAAAAGCCGCCTAACGCTGCTTTTTCACTACCGCTAGTATTACGAGTTTCCGTAATGCCACAAAAATATCCATCTCCACTCAAATCATTAATGTAAACCCAGACCCAGTAGTTAATCATATACCACTAACAAAAATATCCACAAATCACTTCAAAAACATTACACAAAGTACACTTGTACTCATACAAACACTACACAATATTTATTTTTTAGATTTTACATTTTCATGTCAAAATAGAACGGATCAAAGTTACGAGATCTCGGGGATTTGAAAAAAAAGCCACACAAATCCATTTTCCATTGACTTACATAGACAGACGGGAACATACACTAATTTAGCTACATCTAACTACAAATATTATCACATACATACACTAATCGATACATACAAACAATATACAGCACATTACCTACACATTTCATTATTCCCAAACAGTAGACAATTGGAAACACGTCTCATTTACCTCTATTATAACATTTCATTTATTCAACTCATATGCTTGCATGAACAGCATATCTACATAGGCTTAACACATGATCATTAATGGATGCACATACATGACTTTTGGCATTCACTTACATGTGCATTGATATTATGGCCAAAAAACACATATAAACAATGAATACATTTACATCAAACAACTACATTGGAAGGTTGCTTAACATTACATTCTCTCTATGAATCATGAAACATAAATGATGGCTTTAGTGTCCCTTTAACATCACGATTCACTCATAATATACCATTAGGAATTACATACAATAAGAACGTATCATTAGAACAGATTACAGCTGTCACTATTTGGAAGGAACAACAATGCTATACCGCTACATATAAATCAGCATATGTGGGAGAGAATCACAATACATACATATATGTACATAACACCCATCACACAACAGCAAAGCACACATTTATATTTGAATCAGCACACAAGAAGAATGTTGTAAAATACAACAAAAAAATGAGGATTTTCTAACTAGACAGGCAGGTTGCTAATATGATCATTATAAGCTTCAACCATACAGATTACAGCTTTGGGACTGTACTGCCCCTTTAAGAAGTTTCTCACTCAATACTGCAATATTACATATACGTAAACGAGAGTTTGGAAGATCATTATTATAGTGATTTCAATGGGACGTGTACAATATTGACATCTCGCAAATCACTTATATATACAATACTACAGATGTCAGCTGGAAGATCTTCATTGTTATTGCGATTTCAATGGGACGAGTACAATATTGACATCGCGCCAATCACTTATATATAGAAGATTACAGATGTCAGCAGTTATTTTATCGTTTTTAAACAATATTGCAGCAACATTGATCGATCAGATTCTATGCCATGTCTGTGCACACATTATCACAAGTATGCACTTTCATTCATGTTAGCATGGACGTGCGCATTTTACTATAAGATCGTGTTTATTAAGTATTTATTACACATATGAACAAACATTACAAAGGTGCACTGTATATGTTATATTTTACACTTTCACATTACAATTCATTGGGGGAAACAAATTTTCAGCAAACACCTAAAAAAACGCACACTTTGAAAGCATTCGCACCGCTCACATACAATCAAGTGTATACAATCAACAATCATTACAAACACGCTACCATTGGACATATCGAACTATAAATCCCCCAAACAACATGGCCAAAGCGTCCCTTGTGATCGACATTGTATCAAATCGCTTTTGTGTTTTTGCATACCTTGTTACTCCTTGTGTGTTTGCTCTATTGTTTGGCTTTGTGCTGTTTGGCTTGGCAAATATGGATGATCTGCAGTTAGTTGCTGCTGGTGCTGTTGCCAAAGTGGTGTTCAATAGAATCAGGCAGGCTCAGCGTCTCCAAGAGAGACGTAGGGCTCGTCTGGTTAGAGGTCCTCCTGTTCACAGGGTGAGGCCCACCTTAGATAACATGAGCGACTTCGAAGTTTATGACAAGTATAGGCTCAATCGCAAACTGCTCATTAGCCTTTACTATGTTCTTAAACCTCATATGGAGCCACGTAGACGTATGCGGACTGCAATCCCTGGCATGACCAAGATGCTAAGTTGCATACACGTCCTGGCCTCCAGAAGTTTTCAATCTGGAGAGGGGTACATGCATGGGCTGTCTCAGGGTACTTTCTCTGTGGTTTTTGACAACTTTCTGGATGCCATGGTACGAGTCAGTAAGCATTACATAGGATTCCCTCAAAATGATGGTGATTGGAGGCACCTGAAGAGGGAATTCTTTGCAATAGCTCGAATGCCCAATGTCTTGGGAGCAATAGATTGCACCCACATTGCGCTGTGTGCTCCAGAAGATGACCTGCCCTTACAAAATCGCAAACACTTCCATAGTCTTAACGTGCAGTTTGTTTGCGATGCACGGATGCGGATTATGCAGGTGTGTGCGAATTTCGGCGGGCTTGTCATGATGCCCGCATCCTCAGACAGTCACCCCTGTGGCGGCAGTTTGAGGCCAGACAATTTCCCCCTGGGTGGCTTGTTGGTGAGTACTTGTGCACAACATGGTTAATTAGTTAAACTATAGCCACTGTATTCTGCAAAAACAGTTGTGTTTGTGTAATGTGCAGCTCTAGGATGCAATTTAACCATTTCTGTCTTCGCAAATGTCTGGTTTATGCGAAATACGCATATGTAGCATGTCTTAATTTAAATAGGCATTTAGAGAATGCGCTTTAACCATTTTATTGTCTCTTTCCGCAAATGTCTAGTTTTAGCTCCAAACAGATATGTAGCACATCTTAGCTTAAATGGGCAGGTCTAGGATGCAATTTAACCATTACTTTCTCTTTTAGCAAATGTCTGGTTTATGCGAAATATGCATATGTAGCATGTCTTAGCTTTAATGGGCAGATAGAGAATGCGCTTTAACTATTTAATTGTCTCTTTCCGCAAATGTCTAGTTTTAGCTCCAAACAGATATGTAGCACATCTTAGCTTAAATGGGCAGCTCTAGGATGCAATTTAACCATTACTTTCTTTTTTAGCAAATGTCTGGTTTATGCGAAATACGCATATGTAGCATGTCTTAACTTAAATGGGCAGATAGAGAATGTGCTTTAATTATTTAATTGTCTCTTTCTGCAAATGTCTAGTTTTAGCTCAAAATAGATATGTAGCATGTCTTAGCTTAAATGGGCAGCTCTAGGATGCAATTTAACCATTTTTTTTTTCTCTTTTAGCAAATGTCTGGTTTATGCGAAATACGCATATGTAGCATGTCTTAGCTTAAATGGGCAAATAGAGAATGCGCTTTAACCATTTAATTGTCTCTTTCCGCAAATGTCTAGTTTTAGCTCCAAAACAGATATGTAGCATGTCTTAGCTTAAATGGGCAGCTCTAGGATGCAATTTAACCATTTCTTTCTCTTTTAGCAAATGTCTGGTTTATGTGAAATATGCATATGTAGCATGTCTTAGCTTAAATGGGCAGATAGAGAATGTGCTTCAACCATCTAATTGTCTTTCAGCAAATGTCTAGTTTAGGGGATTTTCGTGTACACAAATAAAGTGTCTTTTAATATAATAATTTAAACTATATTTATTATATTTGTCATTTTGTTATGTTCATTTTTTATAGGTGATTCGGGTTACATGAGCCGGCCTTGGCTCATTACGCCGTTGCGTAACCCCACAGACAAGGCCCAGGAGCACTACAATCGGGCGCACAAGCGGACTAGGTCTGTAGTGGAGAGGATGTTTGGGCTCCTCAAAATGAGACTAAGATGCCTGGACAGGTCTGGAGGAGTCCTCCAATACAGCCCTAGGAAGGTGGCGAAGATCGTTATAGCCTGCAGGGTCCTGAATAACATTGCTCAGCGGGCTGGGATGCTGCAGGCCATCCAGGCACCAGAGACCTCTTTCAAGATGAGGAGGACGACCCTGTTCTAGAGGGGCCCTTCCGGGACGAGGGGCTCAATGTCAGAGCAAACATCATCAACCGCCACTTCAGACGGTAAATACTAGAAGTTAGATAGGAGCATTGCGAATATGTGAGAATTATAGGGAAATGAGAAGTATAGAATTGTGCAAACATGTTAGGATTGTTCATCAAATGATTTAAAAAAAAGATAAATTATTATTATTATTATAGGTAATTTATACATCAGATGATTCTGGCATTGGGTCCTGTAATGACTTCGCCAACTGGTTTTCAAAGACAACATCAGATGGTAAGTATAAACAATGTATGGACTGTGTGTGGGGGGTATTTTGCACAATCATCCATCATATGGCATACATTTTAAAATGTAGTATTTAGTTTACACATTACTAGATTTTTGGATAGTCGGAAAGGGATCCTCTAGCAATACTATATGCTTCCAAGTCATATTCCAAGTCATACATCAGAGGTTAGGTCTGCACAATGCTCATCTTCACACTTGATTGATAGAACATAACACAAGATGCTACACACGCTTAGTAAGTTAGTGATATAAATAGTTTCAGAAATGGGGGGATGCAGAACTAAGTCACACACTTTTATTTATTATTTGATTTACTCTCGTTCTTCCATTAGGGAGATGACTTCCTCTAAAGACTGAAAGTGAAGACTTCAAGACTGAAAGTGAAGAATCCCAGACTGAAAGTGAAGAATCCCAGACTGAAAGTGAAGAATCCCAATGTGATCATGTCTGTGGTATTGTCTTTAAAATTTTCTGACCTTGAAAACCATATAAAGACACATTCACATGATAAGTGGCAACAATTCTATGGAACAAGACTGTGTATGCATCCTATTGGAGACACTTAGATTTTTTTTTATTTTTTTTTAGATGGTATTTCACAATCCTCTATTTTGAAAATGATGAATAGGACACCTAATGAAGATAAAATAATATTTGGAAGATAATTGCCTTTCAAAGACCATACATCCAGGTTAGTTTGCACAATGCATGCTATTTAAGAATCATAGGAGGAAGAATGTTCCAAGAATTTGGAATATATACATGTCCTATATTACAATATGTTTATTTTAGATACATTACCCCTACTTTGTACTAGAGAGGACTCAGATTCTGACCAATCAGACAAAGGGATACATTTTATAGTTGATATAGAGGTATATTATTTTAAGGGACATGAAATATTACATTCAATTATGTTCCTCATACAATCCAATATAAAAATATTTTTAAAAATTGATATGCATTATTTTGTCTAATTTTAAATGCTAATGTGTAATTCAACTATTGATTAGACAATATAATGAGATTAATTTCAAATTATGGATAGATATAGATTTTAAGTCTGAACCTGTTTTTAATATCAAGACAAAAAATACATGCTATAGCATAGACACAAGATTATTTTACAATTATTAGATTTAATGAAGATGTTAAGACATGTGTTCATTAAATAACCTAAATGACTAATGTTTTTAATATTTTTTTTCTTTCTTTTTCAAAATTTCATCTGTGATGAATTTCCTTTTTTATTTTTTTTATTTTAATCAATAAATTAATTTTCATACTATTTATTTTTCAATGTAATTTTTAAAAATACATATTCTTTGAGACATATCTCTATAACAGTAAGAGAAGAAGAAATATATCCATCTAATATTCTGACATGTAAACCAAATATTAGTCCCATGACTGTTAAAATCATCTATTTTACAAGTACATGCCTGATATCAAATATACTAATTTTGTTTAATGTATTGAATTAAAAATATCAGCACAGCTTATTCAGATAATGTTAAAGTCAAGTATCTTACAAAATTTAAGTTGGAGTTAAATTCATCTATCTATGCTTTTATTGTGTGATTCATAGATGTTAAAATCATAAAATGTTCATGACGAGGATATGTAGTATAAATTATACATAACAACTTTGTTCATTTCACTTTTAAGAAATGAAAGTGTTTAACTTACATTAAAGTGACAGTGTAGTTTAATGTTAGATTTACATTCTAATCTCTATAATCTTTCTTAGTTATCAAAAAAAATTCTTACACTAAATATAGGTTATTCGGCTTTTATTATTTATAAGGTAATATGTTAGAAATTAACTTTAAATAAAAAGGCAGTTAATTTCACATTTATTCCAAGCTAGGTATTGTATTCCATATTGATTACTTTTTAGCTCTAGTGGAGTTATTTGAAGGGTCAGTTAACTATAGCTACATCAAAAGATAATTTCTAGCAATTATACTCCTTACCTGTTGGATATATATCACATATCTATAGGTATTTCCATTCCCCTTTAGTTTAGTTTATTTCTACAATGTTAACTCCACATATTCCTAATGGTTTTGTCCTTAAAGGGACATTCAAACCAAAATTTAATTTAATGATTCAGAGAGATAATACATATCTTTTAAAACAGCATTTAAATTTACTACTTGTATCTAATTCGATTCAGTCTTTAGATATCCTTTGTTAAAGAAATAGCAATGCACATGGGTTAGACAATGACACAAGGCATCTATTTGCAACCAACAATCAGCAGCAACAGAGCCTATCTAGATATAATTTTCTGGAAATAATATAAAGCGATAAAAGCTATTGAGATAATAGAACTAAATTTGACGTTGTTTTAACATTGTATTATCCATCGAAATCGGGAAAGAACATATAGATTAATGTCCCTTTAAGGTAAATCTGTATAAATACAGCCATTGGAAGATATTTCATTCAGAGTGGGGAAAACAATACAGAAGGTAATACAAATATGCTTTATTTTCATGTTATCCGAAGTTGGAGAAATGGAGATGCATAGGTTTATGATCAGCAAAGCATTACTGGGAAATATCTACTTATTTGTGGGTGGGCAACAATGCATATTTACAATGTTTAGATAGATGTATTTTGAAAAATTTAGATTGCATATTAGCTCATTAAAGGGACGGAAATTAAAAAGCGTTTCTTTCAGAATTCAGAAATAAAATATCTTTGTAAACATTAAAATGTACTTTTATTATCTAATTCCCTTCATTATTTTTATATACTTTCCTTTACAACCATATCTAGATATGCTCAGTAGCTGAAGATTAGTGGATGCACAGATATGCCTTGTGTGATTGGCTCAACCATGTGCATTGCTATTTCTTCTGGAAAGGATATCTAAAGAATAATATAAATAAATCTAGTTGATTTTAAATTTCTAAAACTGTATTCTCTCTTCGGATAAAGAAAGAAAATATTTGGATGTAATGTCCCTTTAAAAATAAAGACGCCATTGCACAATAACATATGTGAGCAGTTCAGACAAATACAAGCTCAAGGTTTATTTACAAATAATGAACAAACATGTAGTTTAATATTTAAAAACAGATTATCCAAGTTCCGTCCATTATAAATACAAATTACGCATTTCAGAAATATAGCGTGGGAAACTTATCTTGCAACACGAGATTCGCATCTTTAAAAATTCTATTCTAATGTTACGCAATAGCACGCAATCTATGTGCATTATAAATACATTTAATAGAGCAATGTCAATACTTCACAATAAATCACAATATTTATTTAATAAATAATAAATACATAGAATGTTTACCATTTACAAATAAAATGTATTTATATTAAATAACCGGATCGAGATTAAACATCAAAATGTGTAAAACATTTACTAATGTGACTGGATTACATTTACTAAAAATCAAATGTAAACTTAATATCTTAATATTTAACGGATCATGTATATTAAATCTGCGTCACACATATCCGCATAACAGTCCCATGAATTACAAATAAGTCTACATGAAAAATGTAGTAACAGCACCCCCAGGAGGTATGTGTATGGAAGTTACTAAGATATGAAACATTAAGGAACGGCCTATCAGAGTTCAATACAATATTTTATCCAATCAGATGTACAGATACCATGTCCCATGGTGCATCTCATGTTTACTTCACCATATAAAAGTACATAACACATTGCCATTTTTGTCAGTTCTCTAATGCCTGCTGGCAGTTATATATTATTGATATATTTTATATATGTATATATATATATATATATATATATATATACCCACCCAACTTGGCAGGCATGATATCTCCCAGGTTCTCACAAGCAGAGAGTGCAGCACTGGTCAACGCCGTCGAGGACTTCTATCCGCAGCTGTTTGGGAACAAGAAGAAGTCGACGAAGCAGAGTATTAGGAAGGCCCTCTGGGGGTCTATCACCAATGATGTTTAGTTGGTGTGTGGCATCCAGAGGACCCCGGATCAAATCATGCGGAGGTTCGGGGATATGAGGTTGCGGATAAGCCATAAAGTAGACCAAATAAGGGAGTGGGTACAAGCCCATCAGAGGGATGGAAAGCAGGACCCACCCCCACGGAAACTGTACCTGCAACCTTATGAGGTTACTTTGTGCGCCCTCCTCAATCTCTGGGTCCCCCGCAGATTTAGATCCGCTCGCTCCTCGACTTCTTCTTCTTCCCTCCCAGCTGCTGGATCGGAAAGTCCCGACCCGGAGGCCAGTGCAGCTGCTTCTCCAACCGGTGGCCTGGGTGAAAAAAATCTAGAGGCTGAACCAGGTAAATATCAGACTTCATATTATATATTAATATTTGAGTATATATTTAAGCAATGTGTATATAGTCATATATTCAACCTAAATAGATCTCACAACAAACTCTACATATGATGTTTAGATATCTGAATTTAGAATTGTCACACATGAAATAGGAATGATGTTTCTTGCGCTCTCCAGAATATGCATCACAGAGAGAAAATGAAATTGCGCATATGTGAAATCACTATCATCCGCAATTTCATACATTGACTATCGAATCATACCACAGTTCTAAATATTAATTGTTATCATTCAATATTAACCAATATATGATTGGAATCTCGTAATACACCCAATTGCAAATATATTTAAAGTCTTTAGAAATGATACTCATCACACTACTATATCCAAATCAATTCTGAATCACGGATGCGCAATTCCGCTTTGAATCATTGCGCAATGATCACGTAAGATAGAATTGTGCACACTCGTGATCATGTGTTTGCTGTAACAGTGGCATTGCTTGAGATATGTTGGTCAAATCACAGATGCGCAATTCCGCTTTGAATCATTGCGTAATGATCACGAAAGATAGTATTGCGCACACACGTGAACATGTGTTTGCTGTAACAGTGGCATAACTTTAGACTTGTTGTTAAAATGTATACGTTAATTAGTATATATGTGAGGAATACAGTATCCTTATTTACAATATTCTACATTATAAAAGCTAAACTAGCAAGATCAAAATAAAAATTGAACAATCTCTATCGATTGATGACAATGCAAGAAGACACAAAATGACTTAAAGCGACAGCCAACAACATAAAAGATAGAAAATAAGAATACATGATCTCTTTATTTATACATTAATTTAGGAAATAATAAACTCACGTGAATACAAATATAATTTTAGCTTGTGAATTAGAACATAAAAATCTGATTGTTCGTGTCCATGGCCTGATTTGTATTAATGATATCCAATCCTGATTGAATATTTTACAGATATGGAAGTTGTTGCTGGAACCTCGAGTCCGTGTTCGTCACAACATGGTATGTCTCATTTTAATTTACCTTTGTCTTACAAACTTGGACTTAACATTACATAATCCATTCACATTGATCTATATTCATAGGGATACTCTAATTCTCTTTTCTTGTTATTTTCAAAGAAGAATCGCGAATCAGAGCTTGGATTCCATTGTAATACAAATCTCAATTTATGAGTATTTGAAGATATTCATTCGATTCTTGATATCTTCATTTTAATGTAATCTTAGGGTCATGTCTATTTTATATTCTGCCCCTGGCTAGTGCTTGACATTTTTTGGCTACATTTAGACAACACTAACACATTTTTACATATGTGCAGATTAGAGAAATATACATCTCATATGCTTTGATAATTTATTCTTATCATTAAAGGGACATGAAAACCAACATTTAACTTTTATGATTTAGACACAACATGTGATTTTCAAAAACCTTATAATTTACTTCTAGTATCTACCTTGCTTCAGTCTATTGTTATCCTTAGTTCCAAATCATATCTAGGCTCCGGATCAGCAATGCATTACTGGCAGTAACCAGCTGATTTTTTGATGCACAAAATTGCCTATTTTCATTTGTTCAACACATGTCTTCAGATAACAATAATGCATAGTTGCTCCTTAATAAAACTTTCAAAGACAAACTAGAAACCAAAAATTATATTTGAAACTTTTTTTAAATCACAGGCTGGATTTGAATCATGCAAATTAATACAATTACACATTAGGGGCCCGATCCGATATGCAGCGTCGCCCGCAAAAGCCGGCGACGCCAGATTTTGCGCGATTTTGGTATTACATATACTGCGTAGCATACAAGTTTCGCGCATATATTTCACCCTTTGGCCGTATTTTTTTACCCATAGACTAACATAGAACGACGCGCAATTTGGTATCCAATATACAGCGTAAGGACTTACGTGCGCAGAATTCAGAAAATCAACTCCATTCTCATCTCGCCACAAATTGCAGGTGCAGGAACCCTTGCACTGACAAAAAAAACCAACGTAACTCCCTGGAAGCCTTAACAAACACATACATTTAAGCAGCATCTCAAGGTTAAAGGGACAGTATACTATGATATTGCTTATTTACTTTAAATTGTATTACCTTCATCTCTTTAGAACCCACTGGAGTGTAATTAATTCTAATACTAACACAGCTTGGCACTGATGCCAAAATATATAAAGGGACAGTCATGTCCAAAGAAAACCTTCTTCTTTTAAATAGGGCATGTTATTTCAAACTACTTTCAGATTTAATTATAACACTTGCTTTGTTCTCTTGGTATTCTTAGTTGAAAGCAAAACCTAGGATGGCTCATATGATAATTTCTAAGACCTTCTTGAAGGCTGCCTCTTTGCAATTGTGTCAAACCAATCACAGACACCACAACCTCTCTCACCTGCAGACTTAAAACACCTGATAATGGCCACCCTATCAGTAACATCACTTCTATATATACCAATGTGTCAATTTATATTGGATGTGAGATACATTGATTTACATCTTAGACGTTAATATTACTATATGTACCCTTCAGAAACAACTATTGTGGATGTGAGTTATAGTACAAGAATATGTCATAAACAGGATAATATTACCTTTTTGGGCCATTTCCACACAGGCCATATTATATGTTTTAACAATATTAGTGTACTAAAACACACCTCACATGAATTTGGATGACAATTATATGGTAAATAACAGAGGACAAGATTTATGGTGAACTATAAGAATATTTATTTATTTTTTGGCTTCGTGGATGAGGGAGCTGAGGTGGCTGTAGTGGATTGCCTTGTTCTCCTGGTTTGAAAAGATTCTGATGTTTCTGCTGGTGTGCTGGCCACAGATGATAGGCTGGAGGCAGTGTCCTGCTGGTGTGCAAAGTGCTCAACCAACACACCCAAGAGTTGATTTTGTTCTCTCCATCTATTTTCCATTTACATCTGCATATCAGACAGAATTCGCATCATCTGTGTTTGGTTATGAACACTTGCACTTAACGATGCTGCTATGTCCCTCGGTAGCTCTATGCTACGTTGTTGTCTCCTCTGTTGGCTCCTGAAGAACCTCTCTTGGC
Organism: Bombina bombina; assembly: GCF_027579735.1. Lineage (NCBI taxonomy): Eukaryota > Metazoa > Chordata > Amphibia > Anura > Bombinatoridae > Bombina > Bombina bombina. Next base: position 1,584,881 of record NC_069502.1, read on the forward strand.
CTCTTTGTATATTCTCAGTGCTTGTTATGAGCCTCCTCTGGAGTGCAATGTATTCCTCACCCAGGGATGAATACAATGCATCCACGGGCTCTTGAGCAGCAGGGCTTCTAGTTGCTTGAGGTGCAGGTTCAGCTGCATCTGCTGGTGCTTAAGGTGCAGGTTCAGCTGCATCTGCTGGTGCTTGATGTGCAGGTTCAGCTGCATCTGCTGGTGCTTGAGGTGCAGGTTCAGCTGCATCTGCTGCTGCTTGAGTACTTTCAGCTATATGTTCTTCTGCAGATGGTGGAGCTCTTCCAAGTGAAGAGGATTGTGGAGCTCTCCCAAGTGAAAAGGATGGTGGTGCTCTCCTAAGTGAAGAGGATTGTGGTGCTCTCCCAAGTGAAGAGTATGGTGGAGCTCTCAGGGTGGATTGATAGTCCCACTGATGACCAGTGTGTGACCACTCAGCCTGTCTAGTTGGCACTTCTTGTGACATAGCCTGTGTGTAAAAGCCATGACTGCCCTGAGATTGTGTTGGGGGAGGGGGGGGTAAATAAATGGACCCTTTGTGGCTGTCTTGGCTCCCCCTCAAATCCAAAAGAAGAATATTCCTCTGGCCAGGAATCTTGCCAGGGGTCATATGTCAATGGTGGTGGCATCACTTCCGGGTCCTCAACTGAAGCCATCCAACCCTGCTCATGCCTGGGAGCATAATGTTAATGTGGTTGCCTGAAGACTGGTGGTGGTGGCTGCATGCCTGTGACTGGTGGTGGTGGTGGAGGTGGCGGCATGCCTGTTTGCATCCTCATGACAGGAGGTTCTGTGGAGGAGTCAAATGATGAGAGGGATTAGTACAGTCATATATATGTCCATGTGGGCATATAATGTACATTGATACATGCTAGGGCCTATATTGATTCTCATGTCAAACTCTATAACATGCATGTGCACATTGTGATTTGTGATATGGGGGATTTTAATATGCACAGTATACAGGTATGTGTTTCATACAATAGTTATGTGTACATGTCAATGATGGAGAAAATGTGTTCTTTAAGTGACACTATGGTCACACAATTTACTTTAGCCTGATGTATGCACTGAACCTGCTTTCTTGAGCTAAACGTATTGTGATGGCTATAGTGTCCATTTACTGAAAACTCTACATGTGGCTTGTGGCCTGTGTTACTCTGAGACATGTTAGTATTGCAATATTCCACCTCATATCATGAATTGCATTGTGTTAAGTAGCATTAATGTCAAATATAATTGTAGATGTTTTTGTTAGTAGGCCAAATACCATGCTCCTCATTGTGTACATGAATGTGTGATATTAAAGGATGTTATATCTCAAATACATATAATACTGGTGTGTGGGATGTTACTCACCAGCATGATGTGCTGTGGTGGCAGCCCCTGAGTCACGAGCCCCTGGAAGTCCACGGACTGCTGTGATACTCAGGGACCTGCGTATCATCTCCTGCCAGGTGTTGTATTCTATGTCCAGGAGTGGACCACTGCCTGTTCCCCTCTGGTGCATGGCTTCCTGCCCCATCTTTTCTTTCATCCGCCTCTTGCAGTCGTTCCACCTTTTTAAGGCCATCAACAGCCCTCCTCTGTGGGGCCACGCTGTTGACGGCATCCTCTACCGCCAACCATGCTGTTTTATGCCTTTTGGCAATGCCTTTGCCCTTCTCCTGGCCAAAGAGGGCACTGTGATTGTCCATGATGGCCTGGACTAGGGCAACATTCTCATCGAATGAGAAGTTTGGACATCTCATCCTCTCATCCTCTGTGGACACCTGGCTTGCTCCCTGTGATGTCCCTGGTGTGGGTTCCTCCCTATCCTCTCCCTCCTCCTCCCTTCTGTCCCCATGTGCACCCTCTGTCCCTCTTCAAGATGTACCTGGTCTCTGGGGCTCTCGGGCATCTCCCCTCCCATCATCCCTTCTAGCTCTCCCTCTCCCCACTCCACTTACTCCCTGACGGGGACCCCACTGCTCCTCCTGTCCTCTACAATACTCCTCTCCATGCCACTCCTCTCCCCTCCTCCCCTCTGCCCTACCTTTCCCTGCCATCCTCACACTACACACACTCACACACTCACACTCACTCCCAGTTCAATCACACACAATCACAACCAAACACTCAGCCTATCACACTGTAAAATTGAAATAAAATGTGTGAGGTGTTTGAAAAAAAAGTGGGGTGTATTTGTATATGTATGTATGCAATATGTGTGCAATATGTAAAAATATGTGTAAGTGTACAAGCTTAATCAGCCAACAATGCGACCTAACTAACTTCTCTGTTTGCGCCTCTCTCTCTACTCTGACTAATCCTCCACTCCACTGTAGTGTGCTGTAGCTCAACGAACCATCCAAACACACTGAAGAAAATGGCGGCTGCGCATAGGTTTATATATGACTTTTGAATAGCCTAATTACGTGGCGATAGAGTCGCGGTTGATTTTTACGAGTGTTAGCCTAATTTGCATAAAACTACTCTTTATTGAGACTTTAAGTGGACAAAATACAGGCGTAAGTTACTTGCGACAACTAAAATGTGTATTTGCGCACTTTTCGGAAGATCGCCAGTTTGTCCTACTTACGCCAGTTTAGCATCTAACGGCGCAGTATATGTAATATCCCAATGTGCAAGGTGAAATTACGGGCGGCGTGGGTTCCCTCGCTTGTGCCGAAAACTACACCATATATCGGATCGCGCCCCTGGAGTTTCATGTCCCTTTAAGAGCAAAGGATAATTAAAGAATCATGATGATATCCTTAAATTACATATTTGATTGTAATTGCATGCTTCATCCCATTCATTACATCAACATATGGACTAGACAATTCATTAACAGCGACATTGTCAAATAAAGATGTTTTAATATTTAATATTAAAGGGACACTGAACACTAAATTTCTCTTTTGTGATTCAGATAGAGCATTCAATATTAATAAACTTTCTCAATTACTCCTATAATCAAATTTTCTCCATAATCTTGGTATCTTTATTTGAAATGCAGGAATGTAAGTTTAGATGCCGGTCCATTTTTGTGAAAAAACCTGGGTTGTTCTTGCTGATTGGTATATACATTCACCCACCAATAAACAAGTGCTTTTCATGGTTCTGAAAACAAATATTGATTAGCTGCCTTATTTTTCAAAGAAAGAAAGCAAGAGAACGTGGACAAATTGATAATAGGAGTAAATTAGAAATATGCTTAAAATTGCATGCTCTATTGGAATCACAAAATTAAAGATTTGGGTTCAGTGTCCCTTTAATAAGAAAGATCTTCATTAATCCTTACACTGTTTGGATGAAACAATATTGATATCTATATCACATATTCCCTCTTGGACTTCCTTTATATATATATAAGCATACTCTAACAGCACCATGATGACATATTGTTACAAATATCTTCTGTTTTGCGTTGTGATAAATATGTGTTGTGTCCTAAAACAGATTACTGTACATTGCACAAATGGATCGATGTGCCACATGGCTTAGGTTCGATTTGTCACCAGTTGTTATTCCAAGTGTTGTGTGTGTGTATTATTTTCAAAACATGGATCAATGCTTATATTTATATATGCCATAGAATCATATGTGAAGAATTGGCTGTCTAATATAGTAAGAAATCAAACATATGTGAAAGACATCATTTTCTTTACAATCACCTTGATTAACTCATAAATTTATGGTTCATATTAGTGCTCTATTCTTCACATTTCTAAGTTAGATTCTCGACCAATGTGATTTAGTGATGTCCAAACTGTGTTCACTAATATAATTTAATATCATTAATAGATGTAGTTGTTGTGGCAAGCATAGAGGGATTCAGCAGCAATGGTGAACTGCCTTTGCAGAATTCTGGTAAGTCCATTGACTCATTCATATGTCATTGAAGGTGTTTTTTTTATTAAATATTATGATCATGATTCTGATGAAGCATTCCATTTGAATAAAACATCTAATTTACTCCTCTGATTATATATATTTTTTTATTTTTTTTAAGATTAAGATCTCAAAGCTTCTTAGTCTACACCTTTGTGCTTCAGAATATGGCTAGCATATGTTTCTTTTTAGTATAAATTTAGACAACAATCATCAAGTGATACACACATGAGAACTCTTAAATGTTCCATGTACTCAGCTTTTAAGAATATTTTAAAAATACAGACACTAAAATGTAATTATTACTCATCGATAATTACAAATCTAATTTCATTTGTATGCTCCATCAAAATGATGTAATTCCTAACTTTGGATCAGTATCTCTTTAATGCAACATTGATGTTTGTCCTTGAGCAACAGTAACATATGTTAGAATATCAGATTTTAACGTGTACACAACATGTTATGTTTTACAGAGATTGATATAGCATGTGAGATGGAGGAGGAAGTGGCTCCCTTGGAGTCTGATGGTATGTCAAATATATCTAACATGTATCGAACATGTATTATTGTTTAAAAATCATTCTCTTGAAGAAAAAGACAGTCTACAGCTTTGGTACTTTAAAATGTATTATTCCCTTATTTTTCCAATACACTACTGCCCCCCTTTCTATATCATGCAGCATGAACATATATTTGTATTTTTATTAAATGTATGTATGATTTGTCATTAATGACATCATGATGTCACATGCATATTCCATGCAAAACCACAATAATCAGCTTCTGATTGTCCAGATTGTCATTGCTATTCATCTGAGTGCCTAGATGCAGACCATATCCTTATGTCATCATTGTTTATAAATTGTAGACTACCTCTAAGTATACATAAAACATAATCATGTTTAAAATCCTTGTTTTAAATTCATGATGTATGAGATGTAAATATATTTAAAATATATTTATGTGTAGACTGTCCATTTCAATCCAACAAACATTAATATTCCACAAAATTAAGAGTAATTGATTGAAGCATCAAGCTTAAAATGAGACCATTAAAGATTACAAAGGCAATCACCAAAATATATATGTAAATCAGTGTTTACCTGGTTTAAAACGCTAGGTGGAGTGGCCATTTCAATTTCATAATATTACACACTCCCATATTATTCAATTGTTGAATATTCTGAAATCAATCCATGGGCATGTGTCTAAAAGAAATCTAAATTTCAATCTCAAATGCATACATGCATACCGAAAGATTCTACAAAAGATAAATATATTATCAATTCATAAATATTAGCACATAATGTTGCCTTTGATAAATATTATTTGTAATCTATTTATGAAATGTTACATTAAAAATAACAGTGAGCATTCTGAATTTAAAGGATCTATTAAATCTTATAAGTAACTATATTTGATTCCAATCAATCAATAACTTAAAACATAGTCATTATTGTGACTTTGCAACCATATTTTATGAGAACAAGAATCCAGACTTTAACTAATGTAGAATCTTTATTTCTTTCAATATAATAATATTTATTGATATCATATCTGTCTATGTTTTTATATATTTCAGATGGACATTCCACTTCTGGGCATCAGCCTCCTGCCCCTCCCCAGTCAGAAGCCCCTCCCCAGCCACAAACCATTCCCGGACCTTCCCATTCCTCCTGTCTTGTCCCTCCCAATAAACACCCCTTTGCCCCCCCCGCCGCTCTCCCCGTATTGCTGCCCGTACAGCTCCCCCACCTGCCCAGCCCCCAACTCACCAGGCCTCTGACTCTCCAGCTGTACGGGCTGTCCCAGAGCGGCAGCCCACTCCCATCCCTCCCCCCTCCCCTCCTGCTCCAGACTTTTACCCCAGTCCCCACCTTCATTGTCCTGGGTGTCGGATTGTCCTTCCCAGCCACAGATGTAAGTATCATTACAAATCCACATTATAACATACTTTCTTAAAGGGACATTATAGTGATATAATTAGACATAAATTGATATTTTAAATCATAAAAGTTTTGAAAAACCTTTTCTTTATTTGATTAATCTAAATGTTTCCTATCTTCAGTTTTGTGAATTCAACATCCACATTTTCGAATATAGAAATGATATTGCTTAGATGTTGTATATCTATTCTGTATATATGACAATATTTTGAAAATGTCATCAATGCCCTTTTCACAGTGTGTCATAAACCAAATAAATATATTTTTCAAGATTGAGAGGGTTTTGATTTGTGTTAAGCTCTTAAAGGGACAGTATACTATAAAATAGTTTTTCCCTTAATGTGTTTACAATTAGTTTTTGTACCAGCTGCAGAGTATAAAATGTATGCGATTTGCTTGTTAAGGCTTCTTTGTGTATATGAATTTGCTGATTTTGTGTTTTGAAGCCACAACCTAATAAAATGGTTTCAACTTGTAGGTGTTATCAGATCTCATTAATTTCTCCCATTTAGAAAATATACATGCTTCTTTATCTCATATCACTCCATATACCAATCACCAATACTTGGATAGAACAATTGAAAATTAACTTTTTCTTAACTTATCTTTTCTATAACCCACTGGGAGTGTAATTTCTTCTGCTTGCTGTGTTTACACAGCTTTGCCTCAAGTCCAAAATATTTAAGGATAGGTGTGGATACCACAGGCTAAATAAACTATTTCAGATACCAATGTAAGGACAATGGAAATACTTATAAACAATTTAATACACTCCAGCAGGTAAAGTGGATCATTGTGAAACAATTAAAGGGGAGAACATTTTTGAGTAAACTGTCCCGTTAATGGTTTATCTATGAAGAACATATTTAATGTGTAAATATTATATATAGAATATTTAATTATAATAATGATTTGTCTTTTTATTATTACAATGTCTCTTTGTTCTCTTTTTATTATGTGCTTGAATGAACAATAATTTTCATACTTTATTTTTGTTTAGGTTGTGACTCAGCATGGTTAACGCTAGAGGCTTTAGCACGTATAGAGCAGACCATGCTGAGGAACAGTCTGTTGCTGGGAAGGATGCACAATACCATGCATACCCAGCTGCGGGTGCAGCGCTTGACTCTAGAGCACGTTCTGCATCTAGAGTCAATGCCTGAATCCGCAGCTGGTAATGCACAGGACGATGAGGGTAATGCTGATGCCCAATAAGTGGAGGATCCGGAGATACTCTGAGGGCGCAGATACGAATCTTCCGTCCACATGTTACTTTGTTTGTTTTGTTTTATTGTTGCCATTTGGCCTTTTTGTTTTTTTTGTTGTGTCTGTTGCACTCGTTCACCTTGTCAAATGGCTACAATGGGGCTGTGTTGGCCCTTGTCAACTCCCTCCAAGGACTGGGATACACTATGGCACCTTGTCAGATGGCTCTAATGGGACTGTGTTGGCCCTTGTCAACTCCCTCCATGGACTGTGATACACTATGGCACCTTGTCAGATGGCACCAATGGGGCTGTGTTGGCCCTTGTCAACTCCCTCCAAGGACTGTGATACACTATGGCACCTTGTCAGATGGCTCCAATGGGACTGTGTTGGCCCTTGTCAACTCCCTCCAAGGACTGTGATACACTATGGCACCTTGTCAGATGGCTCAAATGGGGCTGTGTTGGCCCTTGTCAACTCCCTCCAAGGATTGTGATACACTATGGCACCTTGTCAGATGGCTCCAATGGGGCTGTGTTGGCCCTTGTCAACTCCCTCCAAGGACTGTAATGCACTCTATCACCTTGTCAGATGGCTCCAATGGGGCGGTGTTGGCCCTTGTCAACTCCCTCCAAGGACTGTGATGCACTCTTTCACCTTGTCAGATGGCTCCAATGGGGCTGTGTTGGCCTTTGTCAACTCCCTCCAAGGACTGTGATACACTATGGCACCTTGCCAGAAGGGTCCAATGGAGCTGTGTTGGCCCTTGCCAACTCCCTCCAAGGACTGTGATACACTATGGCACCTTGTCAGTTGGCTCCAATGGGCTGTGTTGGCCCTTGTCAACTCCCTCCAAGCATTGTGATACACTATGGCACCTTGTCAGATGGCACCAATGGGGCTGTGTTGGCCCTTGTCAACTCCTCCAAGGACTGTGATGCACTATGGCACCTTGTCAGATGGCTCCAATGGGGCTGTGTTGGCCCTTGTCAACTCCCTCCAAGGACTGTAATGCAGTCTTTCACCTTGTCAGATGGCTCCAATTGGGCTGTGTTGGCCCTTGTCAACTCCCTCCAAGGACTGTGATGCACTCTTTCACCTTGTCAGATGGCTCCAATGGGGCTGTGTTGGCCCTTGTCAACTCCCTCCAAGGACTGTAATGCAGTCTTTCACCTTGTCAGATGGCTCCAATGGGGCTGTGTTGGCCCTTGTCAACTCCCTCCAAGGACTGTGATGCACTCTTTCACCTTGTCAGATGGCCCCAATGGGGCTGATTTATCAATATGACTTTTTGTAATGTTATCTTAATTCTTTATGTTTTATGACATAATAATAAAATAAATGTCATTAATATATTATTTGTCCTCTTTATTCATGTCATTAATTAAAATCTATATTTTATGAGGTTAATCCTTAAAGGGACATGAAACAAAAAAATGGTCTTTCATGATTCAGATATATAATACAATTGTCAATAAATTTAATATTTACATCTCTTATTTAATTTGCTTCATGTTCTTGATATACTTTGCAGAAAGGTTTATCTTTGCAAGATCATAATTAGCAGAGAACTGAGGTTCTAGATGTAGATTGTTGGTTGTGTATATATATATATACATATATATAGTTTGTTTTTGGCACATCCATGTGTTCATTTAAAAACTATTCGTGAATTGATGCACCTTTAACAAATGATCCCAGGATTATTAAATTGAGATAATCGATGTAAATTATTAATTTGATGGAAATAGTATCCTATTAATTATATAGGGAGAGTGAGGGCGCTAGACAAGCTTAAGGAATCAAAAATGTTGGTATCTGACTAACTTAAATAAGAAGAAAAAAAAAGAGATGTATATAAAGTGTATAGACACTAAAACGGTAATGTGCAATGTGCCAATTATTTATTGAAAGTGAAAAATCCAATATTTTGTAAGTGCTAATTTGCGGGATCCTAAATGAAACGGTGATATAAAAATGAACACTTTCTGGTGCTTGGTGATATTAATACGTGTGTAAAAAGTATATAATGTTAATAAGCATCGTGTGATGTGCATTTATAGTTGATCTTTAGTGGAGTATTTAAAGTATATACGATGATAGTAAATTGATATCTAAAACATTAACGCCTAGATTTAGAGTTCTGCGTTAGCCGTCCAAACCAGCGTTAGGGGGTCCTAACATTGCTTTTGGCCACCCGCTGGTATTTAGAGTCAGTCAGGAAAGGGTCTAACGCTCACTTTTCAGCCGCGACTTTTCCATACCGCAGATCCCCTTACGTCAATTGCGTATCCTATCTTTTCAATGGGATCTTTCTAACGCTGGTATTTGGAGTTGCAGTGGCGGTAAATATGCCTGTACGCTCCCTTTTTGGAGCCTAACGCAGCCCTTCAGAGAACTCTAAATACCAGCGTTGTTTAAAAGGTGCGGGGGGAAAAAACACGCATAGCTAACGCACCCCTTCTAATGCAAAACTCTAAATCTAGGTGAATATGTTAATTGATTTAAATTGATACTAAATCTGATATACAAATATAAATTTATTAAAACACAATTTTGGCTCTCCGGAATTTATATAAAACTAAGGGGACGTCTCCCCAATAATAAGAACACTATTATATACAATATAATAAAAGCTAGGATGATCAGCCTGTATAGGCAGTGAGATTGGAAAACAGAAAAACTGTTGCGCTGGATTCTAAGAAAACCGGGACTTATTGCCACCACATAGAGATATTAAGTAATATTTATATTGAGTTCAAAAATGTTCTGAAATATAGCATGTATAGGCCCCTAGTTATCAAGCCGTCAACCTCAAATACGCTGGAATTCCGCAGCGTATTTGTGGCGAGGCTGATTCGCCTTAGTTATCAAGCCCTAGACACCGGCAAAAGTAGAATTTTGTGACGTAAGCTTCGATCCGCCGGACTCAGTTCGACACAGATCGATGCTTACGTCACTACAGATGTTCCGCACACAAGTGCGGCACAATCTGGCTACTTTTGCTAGTTATCAAAAAACTTGCAGGTACGCTCGGCACTTTTCCGGCCCAGCGTACCTGGTTTTCAAACCGCCGCCCTAGAGGCGGCGGATCCCATAGGAATCAATGGGAGTCTGACCATAGCGAAAGTTCATGTTCGCTGCTGCCAGACATCCCATTGATTCCTATGGTAGTTTCTACACCTAGCACCCTAACATGTACCCCGAGTCTAAACACCCCTAATCTGTCCCCCCCACACCGCAGCAACTAAATAAAGTGTTTACCCCCTAAACTGCCGCTCCCGGAGCCCACCGCAAGCTATAATAAATACGTTAACCCCTAAACCGCCACTCCCGGTCCCCGCCGCAACTATAATATATGTATTAACCCCTAAACCGCCGCTCCCGGACCCCGCCGCCACCTACATTATACCTGTTAACCCCTATCCTGCCTCCCCTACACCGTCGCCACCTATAATAAAGTTATTAACCCCTATCCTGCGGATCCCGGACCTCGCCGCAACTAAATAAATAGTTTAACCCCTAAACCTCCGCTCCCGGACCCCGCCGCAACCTATATTAAACTTATTAACCCCTAACCTGCCCCCCCTATACCATCGCCACCTATACTAAATTTATTAACCCCTATCCTGCCTCCCCTACACCGTCGTCACTGTAATAAAATTATTAACCCCTAAACCTAAGTCTTACACTAACCCTAACACCCCACTAACTTAAATATTAATTAAATAAATCTAAATAATATTTCTCTTATTAACTAAATTAATCCTATTTAAAAATAAATACTTACCTTTAAAATAAACCCTAATATAGCTACAATATAAATAATAATTATATTGTAGCTATCTTAGGATTTATTTTTATTTTACAGACAACTTTCAATTTATTTTAACTAGGTACAATAGCTATTAAATAGTTATTAACTATTTAATAGCTACCTAGTTAAAATAAAGAGAAATTTACCTGTAAAATAAAAACTAACCTAAGTTACAATTACACCTAACACTACACTATACTTTAATAAATTATTCCTATTTAAAACTAAATACTTACCTGTAAAATAAACCCTAAGATAGCTACAATGTAATTAATAATTACATTGTAGCTATTTTAGGATTTATATTTATTTTACAGGTAACTTTGTATTTATTTTAGCTAGTTAGAATAGTTATTAAATAGTTATTAACTATTTAATAACTACCTAGCTAAAAGAAATACAAAATTACCTGCAAAATAAATCCTAACCTAAGTTACAATTAAACCTAACACTACACTATCATTAAATTAATTAAATAAATTACCTACAAATAACTACAATTAAATACAATTAAATAAACTAACTAAAGTACAAAAAATAAAAAAAGCTAAGTTACAAAAATAAAATAAATAAGTTACAAACATTTTAAAAATATTACAACAATTTTAAGCTACTTACACCTAATCTAAGCCCCCTAATAAAATAACAAAGCCCCCCAAAATAAAAAAATTCCCTACCCTATTCTACATTAAAAAATTACCAGCTCTATTACCTTACCAGCCCTTAAAATGGCCTTTTGCGGGGCATGCCCCAAAGAATTCAGCTCTTTTGCCTGTAAAATAAAAATAAAACCCCCCCAACATTAAAACCCACCACCCACATACCCCTAATCTTTTTTTTTTTTTTTTTTCTTTTTTATTGAGGTTAAAATCATATTACAGCATAGTCAAACTGAAAATGAGAGATGTATGAATACAGGAAAAAAAACCTCACAATATAAACATATGTTACATACACAGATTAATTTCTATTATAACAAATAAAGATCCATATATATGAAAAAGAAATGAAACAAAAAACAGGATCTTAACATCACTTTTCCAGGATTTACCCAATAAAGTTCTAAACATATGAATAACTTCTAGTACAATTTTTCCAGAAATAGAAAAAGATGCTTCCTAGTCAATTAGTGCACAATAATAAAAAAAAAAAGAAAAATTAAATTGGATTTCAGTTGGTTTGTACTAAGTTAGAACTCTGGATAAATCAGCATAATCATAAAGATACCAGAAAACAGAGGGGGGGGGGGGGGGGGGAGCGGGGGAAAAAAAACAAAACAAAAAAAAAACAAAGACAAAGAGGGAGAGAAAAAAAAAAAAAACCCAAGCCATTGCTTGAGTTAGCATCTATCGAATAAGCCTCTCTGTTAGCCATAGCCTAGGTAATACACCAGATATAATCAAATTTAGGAATGGAACTGCATTCTGAAAAGGCTCTAAGAAATGAACCTGCTGCTCTGGGGCCCAAGAACTAATCAAACTTCCCCATTTTTTAAAATAACTTTTATACTGTTTTTCTGAATCAGTCTTCAGGTTCTGCCTTTCAACAAACATCTGGGTTTTAATGACATTGATGACTTCCCTAATACAAGGGATTTCTCTTTGTCTCCATTTTTTAAAGAGCAGGCTGCGTGCAACCAATATCACTAGATTAACCAACTGTCTATCAACAGTATTGGCTGAGTTTTTTAAAAAAAATATATGATCTGCCTGCAACTCAACTTTACTCTGGAGATGGCAGTTCAACCAATACTGAATCTTTGCCCAGTACTGCCTAACTTTGGGGCAACTCCAGATACAATGCAATAGATCTGCCCCTGCCTCTGTGCACTTGAAGCAGTTCCCTGCCTTAGCCTCCGTCCACTTGGCCATTCTTGATGGAGTCAAGTAAAAGTTATTTATTATTTTACACTGTGACTCCCTCCAGCTGATACAAGAGGTCGCCTCAGCAGCAAAATTAATGCTTTCTATTATCTCCTCAGATTGTAACCTATCGAAATATTTGATAAATTTATCCTTAGCTTGATTGATATGTGCCAGCCCTTTGGTTATCAAAAATTTTTGATACCACCAAGAAATTGAGCGTTTCCCTGCTTGATAAAGCTTTAAGCCCGGAGCTATCTGGGCCAATTCCCATTCAGTTGCCACTTCTCTGTTAGATTTTCCAATATAATGGCGTACCTGCAGATATGCATAAAAATTATTGGTTGGCAGATGATATTGCTCTGCCAGACTCTGAAATGTGCAGGTCTGACCGCCCCTATCGCTTTTCAGCTGAGCAAAATAACACAGGCCCTTCTCCCTCCAGTAAGAGAACAATCTATAATTAAAACCTGATGGAAAATCGACACACCCAATAATCGGTAGATACGGAGACACACGGAATTCCTGTCCAACTAAGAGACAATAAAACTGCCACCCTTTGATGATATTGGCAAATGTTAACATTACATCTATATTCTGTGGTAACTTCCTGTATGGGCAGTGTAGCATGGCTTGTGGGCTGAAAGGCCTGATCAACTCAGCATCTAAATTATAGTATGTTACATACTCTGATTTAGTGAACCAGTCTATTCCAAATTTTGCCAAGGCTATTAGATTATAGTACTTAATGTTGGGAATAGAGAACCCTGCGTATTGTTTTGAATTACTCATTTTATCTAGAGATATTCTTGGTCTCTTTTTCCCCCAGATGAAAGAAGTGCAGGCTTTGTTGTATTTAGTTATATCTTTCCTAGTGACGAGGAGGGGAAGGTTTTGTAACAAAAATAAAATTAATAAATTAATAAAATTAATAAAATCGACAAAAAATGTAAATTCCATTTATTTAAGTCATATTGAATTTTATCAAAAAATTCAGTATAATTTAATCGATACCAGTCACTGGGATTCCTAGCAATCTTGATCCCTAGATAGTTGATGACCTTAACTTCTCTAAAGATATAATTAGTACTTTGCCTTGTTTTGTTAACCCATAATAGCTCCGATTTTTTAGGGTTAATTTTATACCCTGAAAAAGTACTAAACTCCGTGATAATTTTGAGGACACGTGGGATAGAATTTATAGTGTTTTGCAAAAACAAGAGTATATCATCTGCATACAGAGATATGAGTAGAGTCTCCCTACCTATCTTAACTGGTTGTATTGTTTGCCGGATATAAACTGCCAGAGGTTCTAAAGCGAGATCAAATAAGAGCGGGGATAATGGACAGCCTTGACGTGTTCCTTTTTCTAGAATAATATGTTGTGTTAGTTCCCCATTCACTAAAAGCTGTGATCTAGGTTTATTGTAGACCACTCTCACCAGATCAACCAGCCGGCCAGAGAAACCAAAGTTTTCAAGAGAGGTTATGAGATGGTTCCACTCAATAAAATCAAAGGCTTTTTCAGCATCGATAGTGATTAGAGCTAGATCTTTTTTCTTAATATTGTGATAATCCTTACTACCCGGCTGGCAAATCTGGTGAAAGTGGTCCACCACTGTCAAGACTCTTCTCATATTACGGACCGAGTTCCTATTCGGGATAAAGCCCTCCTGGTCTGTGTGTATCAATTTACCTACAACACTTTTTAGCCTGTCGGCTATAATTGACATAATAATTTTATAGTCCTGGTTTAACAGGGAGATTGGGCGGTAAGCTGATAACTCATCTGGATTTTTCCCCTTCTTATGCATAAGGGTAACAATTGAATCCGAGAAGTAAGGGGACTTCAAGGCTTCTCTTAGAAAATAATCATTATATAGATTCTCTAATGTAGTGCCTACTGTTTCTGATAAAATTTTATAAAATTCGATCGGGAGGCCGTCCGGGCCTGCGACTTTACCTGCTTTTATCCTTTGTATTACCTTAACTATCTCTGACTCCGTTATTGCCGCATTAATTTGATTCAGTTCCTCAAGCGATATACTAGATAATTTAATTTTGTCCCAGAATTGTGCCTTTGCACATATCCCTAATCTAATCCAAACCCCCCTTAAATAAACCTAACACTACCCCCCTGAAGATCATCCTACCTTGAGCCATCTTCAGCCAGCCGACCACCGATGGAACCGAAGAGGAGATCTGGAGCGGCATAAGTCATCATCCAAGGGGCGCTGAAGAAGTCTTCCATCCAATTGAAGTCATCATCCAGGCGGCGCTGAAGAGGTCTTCCATCCGATAGAAGTCTTCATCCAGGCGGCGTCTTCAATCTCCATCCACCCAGAGAGGAGCGGAGCCATCTTCAGACGAGCCGAAGCGGAGCCATCCTCTTCTTCCCGACGGCTAAAGACGAATGAAGGTTCCTTTAAGGGACGTCATCCAAGATGGCGTCCCTTCAATTCCGATTG